>NC_072736.1:53314945-53580382 GCF_026930045.1 Uloborus diversus
TGAAAATTCACCAAAGGCGTTAATTTGAGACAACCACTCAAACACGCACTCCGATCCAAAATGTCTGATCTTAAGCTGATGTATCGCCTCGTATATATAGGACCTGACTGGGATCTAATGACATCCTCCAAATAGTGGTACCAATCCGAACTGATAAATTTATTCTTTTTGGGATATTTGAGTGAGTTGCATTGCCGGCCGAGCGTCATTACCTGCTTCTCATTTTAAAGCTTACTAGCTGCGTCGAACGGCTTTCCACGATCTACCTCGAAAATAAAAGTTACGTCAAGTGACACGTGTTCAACAATCAGGCTTGAACACAAAAAAAAAAAAAAAAAACAGTAAAATTTTGCGGTAGATTGCGGAAAAATAACCAAAAAATGGAAACATTTTCAATTCCCCGATTTTAGGAAAAGCCTAAAAACAGAAGTCAAAAGTTTATTTGTTCATATTCAAGGAAAAAATCGCAACAAGTACTTTTACTCAATGATTTTCTTCACACTAAAAATTTTAATAAAAGCTGTAGAGTAAAGAAATTACATAGAGATCCCAGCTATACTAAGAAATTGAAGCCGGAAGTTGCACCGCTGTATCCCAAGATCCTTAGCTTCTTGCTAAGTATCTTGAGATACATTTAGATTCAAAACATTCCATTACTGAATCTCAATTGGTTGCCAATTTAAACTTAGATATTGATGCAAGTTTATGAAGCACATTTTTGAAATTGCATAAAAACATGGATTAAAATGCAAACCAATTCCTTAGCTACTTGATTCCGTCTCTTCGCGTGATTGGTGAAAACTGTTCTCGCGAAGCGATCATGTTATCATAACCTCGCTTATCATTGCACCGTTGTATCTCATAATTCCGGCTTCAATTTCATCTAGTTTTTATCATAGACAGAGCCTCTCTCTATATATTTCTTTACTCTATGATAAAAGCATTGTTACGGAAAGTTGAGATGAAGCACTGAATAATAATTTGATTGGAGGAAAGCATTAGCAAAATAGGGATTTTATGTCGAAAACAAAGTGTCATATTTAATAGTTTTTAATATATGTCTCCGTCAATAATTTTTGGAAGATTATGTTAAATAGCCAAACATAAAGACGGGAAATTTAGGAATCCATCGATACCTTGTTCGATGGTCAGTTCATTGGCGTTCGGGAGAAGTAACTTGGACATACATATATACATACATACATAGAGAGAAACATAAATAATATATGCCGGCTAAAGACGAAAATTACACACATGGTCTAAAAACATGCCGCTTCTCTTAATTTTAATATTTAAAATCATCTAAGAAGAAGAGGCCCTATAATGGATGCGTCGAGTTTTCAATAGATATTGAATCGGAACTTGGAGGGTTAAAAGAGAGAACCAGGTAGCTCAGTCGGTAGAGCATTCTAATTTAAACCGAATAGTCCCGGGTTCGAGCCTCTGTTCAAATGGCTTGCCGTTATAGCATTTTTAAGGTATATATTTGTTCTATATGTTCTTAGGCGTTAAAACTAATGCAGAGGGTGTGCTCATCTTTTTTTTTTTTTTAAACTCCCTGATGCAGCTTTTATTAACCACTAGCTGCGTGCCCGGCGTTGCACGGGCTACTTAAAAAATGAAGGAGATGTCCAATTGATGTTTTTGTATTACTCTGTCATCAGTTTCTAAAGCGCTAAAGAGTAAATAAATACACGTAATGCAAGGTTTGCAAAACACCAGTAGAGCATTTTTTGGCAAAAATCTCTTTAACGTTAATCATAGTTATCAATGATACAAGTTATGAGTATTTTCAATTAGCACAAAAGATGAAAATATATGTATTATCAACTATAATCTGTGCTCACGTTAAAATGAATTACATCTGATAGACTATATCTGAAATATTTATGTGCAATTACAATCAGCCTTTTACATAAAATGACACACACTTTTTGGTTGATAACGTGATACTAAAGCACCAAGACTAAATAACTACCAATAAGCATTAATTTAATACCAAGTCATCAGATTCCAATTTAGCTTTGGTTAAAATCCTTAAAAACAATCTTTTTTGTTCAAATCAGTTTCACAAAAAAATCCAAACAATCTTAATTTAGCATGTTCTTTTAACGATATAAACTGTATTTTAAAAATAGAAACAGGAAGGAAAAGGAGAGGTATTACAATTCGAAAACTCACCCATGTGACGGGAAAAAGTCCAACAAAATAAACGTAATCAGTCGCACATCCTAAGTGTACCAAAATATGAGGCCGGTGAATGATAAACTTACACTACAATCAATAAACATAGCTAAAGAAACAACTTTCATATGCTGAAAAGAGTTAAGAACGTTGAATGTAAAAAATAAAAAAAGGACAGACGATAAAATAAAAGGTTGTCCGAATAGGGCAACCAATTTTAAACTAATTTAAAATGAAATTCTAAATGGAAATGTTGTTTTAAGATTTCGACAGCAGCCAAAAAAATCTCTTTTAAAACAATTAGTAGAATTTTACTCGCTCACGCATATGCAAAATGGCAACAGGAAAGAAATAAAAATTCCTGAATAGCGTTATGTTAATTAACGTTTTAATTAATATCTCCGCTAATTAAAGTCGCACAATTACGAGATTGGTCCTATTGTTTTCTTTGGAAAATTCCGAATTGATCGGTATCTCGTTTGACTCTCGATTCGCAGCGGTTCTCGAGAAGATCGATCTTCAGACAGACAGACAGACAGACAGACGGACGTGAACAGATTTTAATATTATAGTGGATACTAAACTATGACAGATTATGCATTTTAGAGTCATTATCGCAGTGTAGTTCGTGTGCTATTGGGTCCGGTAATTTTTTTATCTAGAGAATATGCGCATTGTAACATACGGTGTTTTCACACTATAATTTTACAGTAGGGTTATAATTGAATGCCTTAAATGCCAAATTGATTAACTCCACTTTAAAAAAATCCTCATTTCTGCTTTAATAATTTTTTATCAATGCTTAGCATGTGAATTTATATTAAAAATTTGGTTCAGTACAGTTCTGATCATGTGATGGCAGAAAATGTAACACTAGGGCATATTCACTCCTATGGATTACACTATCTTCTTCACTTTTCTTCACTTTTCTTGACTTTTTGTTTTATGGAGTCAATCGATTTGGCAAGTGAGGCATCCAATTTTCGAGTGCGAATGCTTCGCTTAGGTCAGCTAGTAATCATTGTACCGATGTGAGTCCTTGTTGTTATTGTCGCTTCATAGTAAATAATCATTATGAAGATATGGGGTGCCATTGTCTCGAGAGGTTGGTCATTTTTATTAACATACTAGTGGTACCCGCATGGCTTTGCCCGCAATAGAAAAATTAAAAGGTCTTTTTGTTCGCCTGTATATTTACAAATAATGTATGGTGAATTTTCTCGCCAATTGGCTTGTACCCATGTTATGGTTCCACGTTATGATAATTTCGTATCTCGCCAATCGGCTTGTGCCCATGTTACGGTTCCATCTTATCATAATTTCGTAATCTACTCGTCCATCTTATGATAGCTTTGTTCTTAAAATTGGAATAGAAAAAGAACCACGTCGAATTTTCGAAAAACCGCTTCAAGATGCACACCCGCATGCTACAAACTAACTAACTTTGTAATCACACCTGGCATCAACACAGCTATGTTCTCGGTTTCAGACTCTCGGCAAAAGATCGTCTTTTCCTATGAGGTCGAGTCGGGGTTGAACTGTCCCTGTGGTCCCATTTGTCCGAGTCATTTTGGGCATCTAAAACTGGGAAACTGCAAACGCGGTAGGCACGGGGGGCTTCGGGGTGCAATGCAGTGCTACAAACTAATTTTGTGCGAAATTTCATGAAAATCGGCAGAACGTTCTAGGCGATATGCGCGTCACAGAGATCCAGACATCCAGACCAAAGAATCAGACATCCTCCGGACAGAGAGACTTTCAGCTTTGTAAAGATAAGACAGCACAAGAGAGATTAACAGCACAAAGAGAGAAATAACACACAGGGCTCTGTTGAGAATCCAACCCACGACCTCCGGTATTTGAAGCGAAGCCTCTACCTTATAGCCACGGGATTTAATTTGTTATAATGTACTAGAAAACGTACCCAGCGTTGCCTGACTCAGTAATAACATTGAGAAACAATTTATACTTTTCTTTATTTAGTGTTAGGTTTGCCGCGCGGTTACACCCGCATTAATAAGACAACAATTTATTCAAAAACTATTTTAAATACACCACGCCATGATATGTATAAGATTATACATACGTAAAAAATTACACGCCCTTATCCACATCGATGTTTTCCGAAAAATAAAAAAATCGAAAAAGAATTTTTTTTTTCAATAAAAAATTGAAAATCCTTTGATTTATAAATCAATTAATTTTTCAATGAGCCAGGCAATTAATGCTAAAAATCTTCCCACCCGCAGTTGGGTTCAAACCCTGCACCCCAGGATTGCTGGCCCAGCGCTTTACTGACTAAGCGATTCGGGCTTCGGCGAGGGCTATCTTGAACATTATAAATCATCGTGATTATTATTGATTTATTTTCAATTTATTGCTGCTCCACTCCTATTAGTCATAGCGGAATGTTATATAATCTATAAACTTCTTCAATAAATGAACTGTTCAACACAAAAAGAATTTTTCAATTCGAACCAGTTGCTCCTAAGATTATCACGTTCAAATAAACACTCTTCAGCTTTATGAAAGAACCTTAAAACTACGCAGTAAAAAAAATACAGTTTTTGTGGATTTAATATTCATTTCCTTTTTTAATTTTGAAAAATATTTTAATGAGACACTGCAAGGCAAATACATTTTAAACGTAATGTGGAAAGAGCATTGTAGCATCCAACTATCAAAGATATAAAATAAAAGCATTCTTTAAACACCAAATTAAAATACATATTAGTTCTTTCCTTCAATCAGAAGGCACAAGGAAATTCTTCGACTGAATGCAATTAATTTAGCAAATTAAATGCAACAGCTGTAGGCTGCTCACATGTTTCAATCGAAAATACAAATACTCTTAATTAAATTAGTGGTTTACTACATATCAGCCGAGAGATAGTTTATAAACATTTCATAAGTCCACAGTACCATATTAATCTACTCCTTATAATGATGCATAAGTTCAGATAATAATACATTTTAGTAAACTGCATATATTTCATGGGGTCCTAATTTCATATGCAAAGGCAGATCAATTTTTTAGCTGCTTTGAGGCAATGCTTTAGTATAGAGTTTTTTTTTTTTTCTTTTTTTTTTAATTCTCAGTATAGGCATAATCAGTGTCGTAGTTAGAGGGAGGAGGGAGACTCGACCGTCGGAAGTATTTGGATTTTTATTGCAAAATTAGTGCAAATTTCTTTCAAATCTCCTTTCCTTTTCGTTAGCCCCTTAAACCTTGAGGTTAGTTCCCCCAAATATTTTTTTCAACTACCACACTGGGGATAACAGAGTTCTTGCTCCACTGCATCTATAAACCCTGTATATTTTACCATATAAACAAGTTTTTACTCACTGTTTGAAGATTTATATAAAAGTCTATGGAGTGTTTTTAGATATGTCTTAGCGCTGTGAAAGTTTTTTACTACTGTTTACAAGTTTTACATATTTTATGCATAGATTGTAGGCATTAAATATACATTTTAAAACTCCTCCCCATAGATAGCCTTGTTATCATTTCTAAATTTTACAAGCGAGGATGTGTTTAAAAAATTTCCGTATAAACTGCATTGACTGCACATAAATTGTTGAATGTTTTGGTAATTTCTGAAAATTTAAAGATAAGTTCTTAATAGACTTAACTGCTTTCTTGTGTGCAATAACGCATATTTTTGTTTCAAACCCTTTGAATACTTTCCATAAAATCACTTGCGGTTCGTTATTAAACCTTTATATAACATGTAACTTTATATAATATGTAAAACCTAAAGTCAACTCCAAAGAGAGATCCCGTGTCATCTCTATCCTACAGAACTCGATTTATTTCAAGTTCAGTTAAGTTCATAATGAGCTACGATAAAAATGACGCAAATTAGAGCTGAAAATGAGGATTTTAATGCGAGAAATAATTCATTTTGATCATTATATTCATCCACAGATCTCACTGCATGGAAGAGAAGTTGAATATGGATTTACATTTAAAATTTTAGAATATGATTTTATGCACAGGAAATTTAGACATTCTAAGCAAGCTTGGTATGTATACTTACAACGAATAACTACATATTTTCTTAAAATGGTTTTAGACATTAAGCTTAAACTAGACTCCAGGGCGGCTAGATTACCCGCCTTCAACGACCGCCTCGATAGTTTAACTTGTTCCATACGTGTTGTCGATCTTAGGAGAATCTCCTTAGTTAAAACTTATGCCAGTCTTTCCAACTGTCTGCATTTTTAAGCCTCAAAATAAATATATTTAATGCTCATAATTTGGGAACCGCAGTTTTTGAAGTACCCCTTTGATTTCGGCATCGTGATTGCTATAAATGACCCCAATAAGTTTCATAATTTCATTTTTAATAAATTCGTTTTCTTTTTCGTGCTGTTTGTTGCTCTCTTTTTTTTTTCCTCTTTCAGTAAGATGTAAAACGTTAAGGTAGCAATTAAAAAAAAGACCAATTTTGTCAGCAATCGAAATCTTTCCGAATATAGTAACGGCACTATTAGCACTATTACTTAGATGAACATTTTGTCACACATTATACTGGAGAAAGAAATCAACTCAAATGAAAAAAAAATTGAAATGTAAAGACAGTTAAGTTTGTCTCGCAATTTTAGCAAAACTACGCAAATTCAGCAAGCATTGTGTATTGTCTTTTTATTAGTGTTTATTTCGAAGAATATATGATACTTGAGTGCAGAAGCTGTATTTAGTATTTTCAGAAAACTTTTTCTGGTTTAAAAATACTAGGAATCGCGGTAAATGACAAAAAGTGAAGATAAAATTCAACCCGAATAAATCAAGCTAGGTCGATTTAGGTTGTATACGGTGACACAAATTGGTGTTATTGCACGCAACCTTCCATTGGAATAGTTTGTTTCGGAATAGATTGGTACATGGATGTGTTAACTTAAGAATACAAAGCTGACGTAACATCAGGGCCAGATTAAGGCATGGGCGCATGAGGCACTGGCCCAGGGTACCAAATTTGCAGCTAAAGTTTTTATTTTTTTAAATGAAACAATTTCAAATCGAACCATACCAAAGGCAAGTATAAAGCCAAGAAATAAAATAATAAGTAAAATCTACTTAAAATTACAACGTCTTTTCAGAAATCTCAAAGTTACTCTAATCTTAATATTATTACTTCCTTTTACGAAGTAAAGAAAGTATTTTATCCGCGAAAAAATTTTCACTCAGAAATCGGCCTTAATTTCTGTTTTGCTCGCCCCCGAATGAATATTGAGTTTTTTTTTTTTTTTTTTTGTCAACCCGATCGCACGTGAATATATGCTTAACAACGTACAGACACCCGAAATACCCATTTTGACAATCCCCGAATTAATTACAATGAGTTTTCTCGTGACGTCTGTATGTACGTATGTATGTGCGCATGTGTGCATGTGCGTATGTATCTCACATAACTCGAAAACGGTATGTCCTAGAAAGTTGAAATTTGGTACATAAGACTTCTAGTGGGGTCTAGCTGTGCACTCCCCTTTTGGTTGCATTCGGATGTTCTAAAGAGTTATTTACCCCCTTTTGGGGTGGGAATCATTGTTGATTTAATGCAAACTCAAGTGGTGTTATAATTTGGCAAACACTTAGCGATGTATCGCCAAGCTTTTGCGTCGCCAAGTTTTTTCGCAAAATTTGAGGACAAATTTGGCGTTTTTTATTTTTTAAATCTGGTTTTATTTTGGCCACTACTGGCAATATTTAGAGAGTGTACCATTGAATAACATTAAAATGTCAAATATTGGGAAAGTTAATCTGTGTAAAACTTTTTAGCTTCAGTTCGCAACAAACTTTGGGTAAAAAATTTTAAAGTGTTTCTTTGCTTACTCCAAGGCACTATTATCCTTAAATTAGCGTAAAAGGAAGTCATATGATGCACACATCAGCTCGTATTTTATTGAATTCGAAATGCTATATAAGAGATACTTTTTATATTTATGTCCTATTGTTGCTTTGAAAATGTTTTCCAACATAACACATTATAATATTGTCGTACTTTTAATGCAAAGTAAGACATTACCACATTAAGCGTGGAACTTAAGCATCAGTCCTCAGTATTGTATTAATACAGCATGAGTAAAGGAGTGGAAAAATGAAGTTTCTGCCCAATATCCATAAAAGTCTTAATCGCGCCCCGCATAAAGTAAATATATTTCTTGTACAGTTAACGTTAAGATTATTTTTTGCAAACGAAGTCCATTTTACGCATTACGAAAGAGAAAATTGCAATCTGATAAAAATGAACTTTCCCTTGCAAATTTTTCATTGCTTTTCAAAAAAGTTTTACTGAAAGCCTATTTAGGGTTTCTTTAGACGTAGTATAGGCTGCGTTTAGACGTTTTCCTATTTTAATTGTAAACGCGATTCACTCCAAACTTTAAATAGCCCACTTACATCTCTTTACTTCTCACTGCCTCGTATGAGTTACACTGTAATAATGTTCAGTGCGAACAGACGCTCAAAGACTATGTTCACGGAACTGAAAGTATGATTGCAGTTGAATACAAGAGTCAAAAAAATAAAATTAATTGAATTAATTTAATTAAACATTTAATTGACTGACTTTTTATTATTTTTGCTGAAATATCGTCGCTGGCAACATTAGGAAAAAAAATTCTGCTGGTAACTGCATTTAAAACCAAAAAAGTTAACCAACATAGAAACTGCATCCAACCAGAAGCTACAAGCATCTACAGTTGGAGCAAATCTTACCTTGGTATCGTCATAATGCTGTGGTTAGGATCTGCGTAGCCTTCACAATGCTGCCAGGTTAGGCTTGCCCCAATTATAGTGTAACGCTGCCGTGGAAAGACAAAAGGCAGTATCTGCAGAAATTAGTTTTTGAGACATTTAAAGAAACGTGTTTTGAGTTCGAAACTAACAATCGGAAAATGTTGGAATTAGACGGTTTTTTGTTTGTTTGTTTGTTTTTTTAACGAATACCTCTAATGATCAAGATTGTGCAACAAATCCAAAGTACAATAGATGTCAAAAGTACAAAAGAATGAAAAATAAAAAATTTGCAGATACTGCCCATTATCTTCCCACAGCAGTGTACAGTCAACGTTTAGTTTGGAAAAGATTAATAATTTCCTACAATAACTCGTCTCATTACTCAAATAATATTTAATTAGAAACGGCGATACGCTATACAGAGAAGAAGAAAATTTGAAATTCTAAGTAACTTATCTTATCCACAGTCAATGGATAAGTCCACCTTACTCTTGATATTTGATTTAAGTGGTTCTCGATAAAGTCAACTCCAAAGAGAGATCCCGTGTCATCTCTATCCTACGAAACTCGATTTATTTCAAGTTCAGTTAAGTTTATAATGAGCTGCGATGAAAATGACGCTAATTAGAGCTGAAAATGAGGATTTTAATGCGAGAAATAATTCATTTTGATCATTATATTCATTCACAGATCTTACTGCATGGAAGAGAAGTTGAATATGGATTCACATTTAAAATTTTAGAATATTTCAAATTATAATCAGGAAAATATTATTCAGAAGAGAAGAAGTGACGATGTGTGGCTTTAGATACTTTATTCGCAATACTTTACTTGAAAAGTAATAACTTCTTTGATGAGCTTTGCTTCTTAAAATATTGCCATATGGAATAGTTAAAGGCATAAAATTCATTTGGGGCTACAAAGGAATCAAAGTTATTTAATTCTTCATTTGCAGTATGCACATAAATTACACTGAGGAACAGTGATTTAGCTGGCTTAGATCTGTGACTAGTTTATGAAAAAATTTCGGCTCCCAAATCCAAAAAGGCCTGGGTTTATCATGTCAAGTTTTAAAGCTACGTAGGGGTCAAAGTGACCAATTTTCGAATTATAGGACATTTTTTTTAAACATGTTTCTTTTAAAGAAAAATTTTAAAGTAAGTAAATTACATTACTGTATAAGAACCCACCTTTATGTGTTACTGATGACAGAAATTATCATGCATTCATTTTTTTAGATTGACAATAGAGTGAATTTAAATTAGTCACAAATAATAATAATATATTTAGGGAAATAAGAAATAAACACTTTATTTCAATTTAAAAAAGTTTCCTTCAAGTAATAGAAGAGCAGCTCTGCCGCGGTAGGTAAACAGCAGTATCTGCAGGAATGAATTTTCAAGATATTTAAAGAAGTGATTTTTAAATTCAATACTAACAATAAAGAAATATTGGAATCAAGCAAGTTTTCGCGTTTTTTTTTTTTTTTTCTTTTTTTTTAAATTTTTTATTTTTTATAGCAAAAACGAAATAAGCAAGCTTGAACAATAATACAAATGTACAATAGATGACAAAAAAGCAAAAAAAAAGAAAAAGAAGAATTTGCAGTTACTGACCTGCCCACGGCAGAGTAGAGCTCCGTGTGAACCTTATTCATATAAGAAAGAGCGGAAGTAATAAAAGAAAATTAACAAAATTTTTGAAATCAGCATGTCCATTTTACACTGAAACAACTCAAAAAACAATTTACCAGAAATTGTGTCAAAAATTGTTCTCCTTATGGGATAAAAGATCAGATTAAAAGAAAAACAGGAAGTTCAGTCCAAAACAGAACTAGCCTACTTTCCGTTTCTAACTTTGATTTGTTAAGATAAACTAGATCTCACTCTCAGTAGGATAGCGCTAAATATCATTTCAAACATATCTATTGCATATTTTTAATTGACTGGGCAGAAAAGAAAAACTTTAGGTAAATTCATGTGCTTTTTTCTTCAAGATGTGCGCTTTTCGGCCGTATTTGCAGCGAATTTCAAAGTTCTGAGTTATGTGAAAAAGTTAATGGATTTTTAAATTAATATTCATTGTTTCCCTTTCAAACTTTTATAGTCTAACAACAAATGAATGTCACGCTTCAAGGGGGAAGTAGGTTCGTGGATTTGTGACAAGGAGGAGGGGTTAACAAAAAGTGTGACATCATACATTTTTTCGCAATATGTCTATGAAACCTTTGGATGACACTAGACAAAAGGAGGAGGTAAATTGAAGTGTGACACTTTGTGACAGAAAGGAACGGGAATCAAAAAGCTTACATCTTTGTATCTTAAATGAAAATTCGGAATCATGGAAAATAGGGAAAAATAAGCAAGGTGAATTTTAACACATTTACTCCTCCCTGGCCTTCGAAAAATGGTTCAAGCTTATATCTTTGTATCTTGAACAAAAATTTATCATCATGGAAAATAGAGGAATATTAGCTAGTTGAATTTTAAAATTGTAACATTTGAATGTTTTAAATTCAAAACGTTATACAATCTGAATGTGAAAAGAAATAAGTAAAATAATACGCATCTTCTCTTACCCTCCTATCGTCTATTTTAGCTCTAGAAAGTTTTTTTTTTTTAATAAAAATGTATCCCTGCCCATACTCATGGACGCCTCGAACTTTTTTTAGGGGGAGAGATTCTCGATTTGCCGAATGGGACTCCAAGTTTTGTCGAGTTATAAAATACGGGTATACACACATACGTACATCTAATTAAAAAAAAAAGCATTCGGGCATTCAAAAATTACAGGATTGCAACTATGTCTCCACACTTGCCAAATTTTCCGGCAAAATTTGCCGAATATGGATAGTGGGAGGTCACAATGATCTCCCATCAAGGTGCCCCTACCCTTAACTATTTTTGCCCATTTTATTCGTCCAAAATAAATTTCACTTATTTTCAAAATTGTGTTAAAAAGTATTTTTATGCTTTGAAAGAAACTACAGAAATAACTCTGGTTAGCAATGAGAAAAAAAGATGTTGAGAAAATTGAAAATTTACCAATAGAGATGCGTTCGTAAAAAAATATATCGTAGAAATAACAAATTAAACGTCAGTAAATCGCGCTATCATAACAAATGACGTGTAGTGAGCAGCGAAAATAAGATTCATTACTGAGCCAATTTAAACCTGCGAAACTCTCAGATATTCCGAAATATAATGCAACAAATCAAGTGACAGCATCCCCGAAGCAGTAAAATTTCTTTAAGAACATTCCACAAATTTTCACTCATTTTCCAATACTCTCATTATTTAATCATATTTCTCCGGGGCATCTTCGAAAATAACGTTCGGAATTAAGAACATTTTAGATAAAGTGTTTTAAGAAAGCTGATAAAGTATTTATTAAGAATTCCCGATTATATTTTAATGTGTAGTATAAATTGCCTCAGAGGATATTCTGCAGAATGGATATTTGATTAAAATATTTCACTGTCTGCTTTGTCGCTGGGAGAGAGCAACTGCATTGAGTAAAGAAATTGGATTCTGTTTTGAAAACTTAGAAATCAGCATACACTTTCCAGATTTTTTTTTGACAGAATTTCTATTCATATGTATTTTCATGAAGAAATTTTTAATCATAATACATGTAAACGCACTTCATTTGGCTGGCTAGATATGGCACATTGATTTTCAAAGTTTGTTTCAAAAGCAGGAAAGAGTGTTAAACCTAGTTACAATCACCACGTGGTTTAAGAAAAACCAAAATATTGGTCAATCTAGATGCACTATCATTATTTTCTCATAACCAAAATATTTAAAGTATACCGCTCTTTTATAACAAAATAAAATTCAGTTGATTAGTTTTACTAATACGAAGACAGAAAATAAAATAAAAATATAAGAAAGTATTTACTTTGGAGTCATGGAATATTCTTTCTCTTAGAAAATCATCACTTTAACTTTTTTGATGCTAATTGTTACTATGGTACCATTTAGTGGTGAAGGTTACTTTTAGAGATTAACAAAAACATGGCAGCTGGAAATAGATTTGTAGAAATTAGCAGTGTCTCAAGGTACAACAATCTCCCCTAATGACTAACGAACATTGTTTGGGGCCCCATGGCTCTGGCAGAAACTTCTTCTAAGCCGGAGGTCGTGGGTTCGATTGCCGTCGGAGCCCTAAGTGTTATTTCCTTCTGTTTTTTTTTTTTTTTTTTTTTTTTGCAAATCTGTCCCGTGTGTGTCTAGAGGCAAGGCGCTTTGGACGCAGTCCTCTGTGTGTGTTTAGCTGTTTAGCTTCAGGATAAATAAATAAGTGAATTCAACTGTCATGTTCATCTCTTCTTCTTTCTTTCGACTATTTGTTTTTGGCTCTGCAGAGCCACCGACTAGCCAAACGAAAGAACACAAAGCAAATACACCAGTGGTATCATTCTTTTATCAATGCTTTTCAGGGTAATAAGAAAAATTTTAGAACTTTTAAGATACATTTCCTTCTAATAAGATGAAATATTAAAATAATATGCACATCTTCAGTTTTTTTGTATTCTTTCATTTTAATAGATTTTCTATAAAACGCAAGTCCTGTAATCATGTATCATATTAATTCCATGTTCCATGTCTACAAATTTCAGTCAACATAAACTGAGAAGTTGTTCACATTAGAACTTCATATATTTGTATAATAATAAGTAGTGTTCGCCCAGTGGTCGAAATTCGAACATATTAATAAATGAATATTTGAGAAAACTTATATGAATTTAACTATTTCCAACATTTTTATTTCTACTCTTATTCATGTTTACTGCATATCTGAAAGCATACAATTTTTATATGGAGATACTATACCACAGTAATAATTTATTCCAATTTTTCTTTTTATCTGTTAATCTCAAAATAAATGGATAAAAGGAGATATTTCGGTAATGGGGTCGTTTCCGAAATTTTCAAAGTATTTTTTACTGAAAGAGGATGCTTAAAAACAAAGGCTTTAACTATTTTTTTTTAAATAATTAGAATAAATTTAATATTTTTTAACAACTATTTTAATCGGTGCGCAGATTGAAATTAATTTTTCGGCATCAAAAGCGATAAAATGCCACTCATTGATGCCATCTCCGCCCAGGGCAAATTATCATGACCCGAAAACGTGGTTGAGAGCAAACCGTAAATATTTAGCGCGGCAATGGAGTCGCCCGTCAAAGTACATCACTTATAACGTCATAAACACCACGCCTTTTTTCCAAAATCGGACATTCAAAAAAGTTTTAAAAAACATCTGTTTTTTTTCTCTTATTTTATCTATTTCAGTGACTAAAAGTAGTACTTTTGATTGAAGGGAACAACCCCATTGAGAAATTGGTGTGGTCGACAAATTGCTGGCTTGAATAATTTTATTTTGTATATCATGTTGCTTTGTGCTAACCCTATTCAAATAAATATTTCCCTACTCTTTGTTTACGTATCCAAAGGAAAAACATTTTTCGCGCTGGCATTGGAAACAAAAAAAATTGACGCCAATGGATAAAAATCACCAATTATCCAATGTTCGAAATCATCCCGTATAAAATGAAGCATCAAAACTCAATTTATACGTAAAATTTCTGTGTGAAACTTATAAAACGTCTACTGTTATTGAGTAAGTTGCTTCTTCATCATTAGACGTATAAATTTCCAAGTATCATATGAACGAACTCTTTTCGTGTCTACATATAACTGTCCACTCAAAACACTGGGTGTCGTAATAATAGTATAATTTTTAAAAAAGGTCGATTTTGTGATTTGTTTATGGTTAAGGCCGGTGCATAACTGATGTCACACTTTTCAACATTTTCGACCCTCTCCCCCATTTGTCACACTTCGGTACAACTTCACTATACCCCCTCTTCATTTGTCACATGTCACGCTGTTTTTCATAAACGTTCCTATTAAAAAAAACTTGCTGTCACGTTCACCCCATTGTATGTCCCTCTTGTCATGTCTTTCCCCTCCCTTGTCACAAACTGTTACTATTTCGTGAACCCCACCTTAAACCGGGACTTCATTCGTGGACAGCCCCTATTTTGTGGCAACCGTTTGCAAATATACATTTCCAAAACTCTTTGTTTTCGTATGCAAAGTAAAAACATTTCTCGAGCTGCAATTAGTGCCAAAATTTGACGCCAATAGATGAAGAGCGTCCGCCAATTTAACAATTGTCGAAATTTTCCCGCATGAAATGATCCTGCAGAACTCAGATTATACGTAAAACTTCTGCATGAACTGCTTCTTTTAATAAGTTCAATATTATTGTACAAGTCTCCTTGACCTCTGCCGCTAGAATTATTAAATTCCAAACAATCAAATGAACGAATCCTACTTGCTACATTAAAAATTTTCCATTCAAAAACACTGGACGTCGCAATAATAGAGTTTTTTTTTTTTTTTAAATCGTATTTGTGATTCGTTTACGGTTTAAGGAAAATTGACAAATGAACTTCTCAAAATTTTTGATCTCTCTCCCCTTTGTCTCAAATTTTCACACTTCACCATAACCCCTCTTCCCATTGCCACATATCACTGTTTTTCATAAACGTTCTTATCAAAAAAAAAAAAAAAAAAGCTTGATGTCCCATTCTCCCCAATGTATGTTCCTCTTGTCATTGATTTCCTCCACATTGTCACGAACAGTTACAATTTAATGAACCCCACCTTAAAGAAGGAACTTCATTTGTAGTCTGTTCCTTGCAAATAGACATTTCGGTTTTCGTTTTTTACGAATCCAAAAGAAAAATATTTCTCGTCTTGGCATTGGTGCCAAAATGGATAAAGTTCGCCAATTTAACAATTATGCAAGTCGTTCCGAGTGAAATGATGCCGCAAAACTCCCTTAATACGTAAAACTTCTATACAAACAATATTTTTTGTAAAAGTAGGCATGATCTTGCCGTTAAATATAAAATTTCCAACAGTCAAATGAACGAACTCTACTCACGACAACATATAGTTGACCATGCGAAAGCACTGGACGTCGTAATAATATGCCAATTTTATCAAAAGCTTCACCTTGACATCTGTTTGTGGTGATAGCAAATGCAGGTATTATTGGGAGCTGGAACTGAAAGTCGTCCCTCACTCCGTAAAATAATTTATTTAAATATTAAAATCGCAAAAACATAATCAAAATGAAAATATTTTAAATGAACGTAGTTACCCGAAAAGCCACAATAATAAATACAAATTCAAGTATTTCATTTCTTTATGCTCAAGCGAGAATTGGCAACACCACAATATTATCCAGCAATTTCTTCATGCTATGTCGCGTGAAAAAGCAAATAAAAATGAATTTTCACTAACTTCTAATTGCTTCTAGCGCTGTTTCTAGCCAACATAGCAGGTTTCGATTTTCGCGCGGTACAACCAGGTGAAACGTGTTTTAAAGCATTTGTCGCGAGCTTTCCAATCATACCAAGCTCGAAGCATTAAAATGCTTTTTTCGTGTAGAAAAGGAGGTTTAAAAATGAATTGAAACTTAATGTTTCATGCTTCCAACAATGAATTTCAACAATGGAAAAGAGATAAAATTAATATTTTTGAGTTTCCCTAACTAAGAAACGCTTATATTTTTTTTCTAGCGGATTTAGGTTATTGGACCTTGGGCGCTCTGACATTTTTTTCGTTAGAAGAGTTTTTTAAAGACCTTTCCAACCATATCAAGTTCGAAAGTAATGGACCATCCGTTCGCGTAGAAAGAGCCATTTAGGACGAAAATACGTATTTAATTAATATCTCCGTTAATTAGCGTTCGATTTCCAAAATTGTTGTTGATGACACTAAAACTCGGCACTAGCTACTGAACAAAAAAAGAATGAAGGAAATCGGTTCGCAAAAAAAAGGAGAAATTGGTACCGAAAGAAAACGGCTTGCCTATTAATATATAAAGATCGTACATTTATTTTTTGAACCTTCCATTATCAAGTGTTAATGACGAATTAGGCGAAACGGATGAAAATTTTGCCAACGCAGCATTGAATTATTTAAAGGCCAAAAACATAACGCACAAATTTGCTTAATTCAATTTAGAATGATCTTGGCACCAGTGGTGTACATAAACTTCTCTGCGCTCCCCCACCCCTGAAAGATTCAGAAGTGCGCCTCCTCATTAAGGGGTCTAAGGACCTTTAACCTTCAAATTTTAGGGCTTTCTGGAAAAAATATATGTTATGCATATTTTAATTCTGAACAATTTGATACCTTATTTATTACTATACACAAAAAACTTTTCAAGTTATCGTAAAAATGCGTAACCTCTCCCCATAGAGATTTATGTTAACAGCAGCTCTTTAAGCGTCTTTTTCTCAGGTGCCGGTTTCTTCGGTTTTCTCGTTTTGCGAGCATGATATCTCAGAAAGTTTTTTATATATTTCCGTAAAACTTTTAATGTATGTTTATCTGGTTTATATTTATAACCTGAACCTAAATTTATTTTTTTTTATTTTTTTTTATTTTTATTTATTTATTTATTTATTTATGTATTTTTTTTTTTTTTTTGAAATTTTATAAGTTTATATCAAAAATTTCCAAAATTTTAGGCAAAAATATATTTTTTACTCCCTTTTCCAAAAAGGGAAGTATTGCATTCGCGAAAAAAATTTCACTCAAAAATCGGCCTTAATTTCCATTTTGCTCACCCCCAAATGAATGTTGAGTTCTTTTTTTCGACCCGACCACACGTACATATGTACCTAAGAACGTATAGACGCCCAAAATATCCATTTTGACGTTTCCGGAGTTAATTACAACGAGTTTTCTCCTGACGTCTATATGTATGTATGCATGTGCGCATGTACGTATGTGCGTATGTAAATTAATGGTGCGTATGTAGCTCGCATAACTCAAAAACGGTATGTCCTAGAAAGTTGAAATTTGGTATGTAGACTCCTAGTGAGGTCTAATTGGTCACCTCTCTTTTTGGTTACATTCGGGTGTTTCTAAAGGGGTCTTTTGCCCCTTTTTGGGGGGAAATCATTGTTAATTTCGGTGTAAACTCAAGTGGTGTTATAATTTGTCGGACACTTGGCGCTATATCGCCAGTCTTTTGGTCGACAAGTTTTGTCGCAAATTTGGCTGATTTTTTTTCTTTTTTTTTTTTTTTAATTTTTTTCATTTTGTCACTGCTGATGATATTTAGTGAGTAAACAATTGAATCACATTAAAATTGTCAATAATGGGGAAATGACATTAAATTGGAGTAAAAGGAAGTCTTGTGATGCATACATCAGCTCGTTTTACATTGTATTATCTAATACCAAAACATTCATCAAATTTTTAAAGAATGAAAATCACATTTTTATTGAAAAGCAATACACACACACACTTAAATTCAGTAGTTTAATACAAGTTTCTAATTTTCAACAGATCTTTTAGTATATCATTGCCCTTAGAGCGGTTTGTAATTTTTCTATTTTCATTTTGTATCGTGATACCAAAACGAAGACAGAATATATCGTTCGTCGTGAGGACTGATCATAGTATTCCTTACATATTCTTAAATTACCATATTAGAATTGTTAATAGGTGTTAAAACAATTTGGCGGACACTTGGCGATATATCGCCAGTGTTTTGGTCGCCAAGTTTTGTCGTCAACTTGGCGACAAATTTAGCGGATTTTTTTTTTTTTTTTTTTTTTTTTTTAATTTGGTTTCAAATTGACCACTGTTGGCGATATTTAGAGAGTAAACTATTGAATCACATTAAAATTGGCAATAATGGGGAAATTACACTGAATTGGAGTAAAAGGAAGTCATTTGATGCACACATCAGCTCGTTTAAATATTAACTTTCATTTTTAGCTAAAACTCAGGTTCGGATCATAAAAATAAACTAGACACACATGCATGAAAAGTTTTACGGAATATATAAGAAACTTTTTGAGATATTATGCGCACAAAACGAGAAAACCGAAAAAAACGGCACTTGAGAAAAAGAGGCTTAAACAGCTGCTGTTAACATAAATCTCTATGGGTATAGTGCCTAGAAAGAGTAGTGTGCCGACCGGCGCTTTTTTCCTCACAATTCTTGAAGACAAATTGTATGAAAACCGCTAGATGGCAGTGCGGTCGAGATGTACGTTCAATTTCGCGGTGTTTACATTAGTAGACGCGGGATTTTGTTACAATTTAGTTCCGCGTTTCTCTTTTTTACCTTTATTTCGTGAATATTTCATGAAACAGCATTTAAGGCTTTTAATGGAGACATCAAAGTTGAACATTGGAAGAAATAAAGCTTTATCTTGTTTCGTACCAGGGTGCAAAAGTGGGTACAAAACATGCAAGGAAAAAGTTGCGCTTTTTAAAGCTCCAGCAGATGAAGAAAAACTAAAGTGGAACTCGTTAATTCCCAGGTTAGATAAAGTTTTTGATAAATATTGCTCAATTTGTGCTCTGCATTTCGAAAAACATTTTATTGAAGCGCATTTTAAGCATATTATAAATGGTGAGGAAGTTTTGATTCCTCGCGGAAAAACTTTTTTTAAAGATGAGGCAATTCCGACAATTTTCCCAAGTCTGCCAACATACTTTACTAAAAAATTACCAAAGAAAAGGTCCATCAGGAATTATGCAGTTAAGAAAAATGTTCCCTGTTTGAAAAAAATAAAGCTTGATCTTTCCGCAGATGAAACTGAAATAACCACGTATAAATCTATTATAAATGAAATTGTTCATATTAATTTGCCTAACGAATATTGGGTTTGTATGAAACTTAAAAAATCTCCAAATATTGTAGTTTTTGTATGTAATGAAAAATTATGTGAAAAATAATATTGACGATAAAAAGATCATTATTGAAAAAGACACAAAGACAAGGATGTTTTCAAAACAAAATTTTACACAATTGACTGAAAATTTGATATTTATATTTTAAGACAAATGTATTATCAATCGAGATGGCTTAGGGCGGAGTTTGTTGTTGTTTTTAATGCCACTTGGGAGACTCAAGCCCCATTCATGTAGCCAGCATGAGTTTAAAGCAGAATGGAGCGACTCCTAAGTCAATGAGGCCCCTAAATGAGAAAGAGCCCGACTTGGGCACGGTATATGGTAGCATCACCTCTACAGTTTATAGGTCTGGAGAATAGGTTGGAAATCTCCAGCAACGCTACGCCTGGTAACTGTTAGCGACCGACCATTCGACTTTGGGACAAACGGAATCAATGAGCACGTAAGTTATATTAATTTTTTTTTTTTAATTTTAGCCTTTTAAAATCCTGTACGAAATTGATAATTATTTTTGTTATCGTCCCCCGTTATCGAGATAAAAAGTATTTAAATCTCCCGAAATTTTAAGAAAAGGGGCAAATTTAAACACTTGGCGAGGGATAGAAGGTACCAACTTTATTATTAGTAGAGAAATAAGAGACGCGCAGTTATTGAATATTTAGGGGCCATTCTTTAATTACGTAAGTATGATTTTGGTAATTTTTGATCCCCCTCCCCCCATGTAAGGGTACGTAAGATTTTTCACCCCCCCCCCTATTCTTACATAAGATTCCATTTCGTTTTTCAAAATGAGAAAATAGCAAATCTTGGAATCGTTATATCACTGGAATCGTTATTAAATTCTCAATATTAAATTTAACTTTTTGCGTAAATAAATAGTTACTGAAAAGTTGGAATCTAAACTGAGTGTTGTTTCGATTTTTTTAAAATGTAATATTAACTAAAAATAAAACATGCCATACATAATGCGA
Source organism: Uloborus diversus (assembly GCF_026930045.1). Taxonomy (NCBI): domain Eukaryota; kingdom Metazoa; phylum Arthropoda; class Arachnida; order Araneae; family Uloboridae; genus Uloborus; species Uloborus diversus. Next base: position 53,335,588 of record NC_072736.1, read on the forward strand.
CTCTTTTATTATATTTTACACTATTCATTCTTTGTAAAACAAATAAAAAAAACCTCTTATCCTAACACGTTTTTTAACTTCCATACGCAAATGGAACATAATCTCTGCCAAATCACTTGTTGATCGCGCAATTTCTAATGTGAAATACCGACTTGGAAAATATTACGTAAGAATGAGTTTGACCCCCTCCCCCAAAGGTACGTAGAGGCTTTTCCAACCCCCCTCCCTCTCGGTACCCTTACAGATTTAATAAATGGCCCCTTATAGTCTACTATTTTCATTGAAGATAAATTAGCATAAGGTAATTTTATATTCTTCAAAAAATAACTGAACACCTATGTAACAAATAGCACTTATTACAGAATTTGTCTTTTGCGCAGAAATAAGTTCAATCCGAAAAACGGGGCTTTTAAACTGCGAAATGAGCATGCAATCGCTGATTTAAAACGAGTCTGATTGAGGAGCATAACGTACACCTCGAGCTCAGCGCCATCTGATTTTTCCTCAGATCTGACCTCACTTTTTCCCCGTCGATCGGCACACTACTCTTTCTAGGCACTATACTATGGGGAAAGTTTACGCATTTTTACGATAACTTGAAAAGTTTTTGTCGTATCGTAATAAATAAGGTATCAAATTGTTCCGAATTAATAAATGCATACATATATTTTTTCCAGAAAATCGAAAATTTTGAAGGTTAAAGGTCCTTAGAGCCCTTAAGATTTATAAGTGTGCCCTTATCAAATATTATTGCATTGTTAAAAAAAAATATTTTAGCATTATGGTATGTTTTCAGAGCGTGCCCCCTCAAATCTCGTGCGATGCGGAAATTGGAGGAGGGGGGGGGGGTGCCACGTACGCCACTGCATTACACTCATATGTACCATTTAACATATAATATAGATATTGTTGCTACGTTAAAGTCAAAGACGCTAACTGTGGTTGTATAAGACATATAAATTATATAAATTAATGCTGCTGTAAGTTGTGTGCAGATTCGGTGTGATATAGTTTATATGCTATAAACGATGGAATTTTCAGGAGCAAAATAGAGAGCATTTTGAGTTACAAAAGCATTACTCATTCTACATAAAGTAGGGGAACATAGGGCAAAATGAAATAGCGGGGCAAAGTGAAATAGTGAAATATTTTCTCTGCTTTTAGCTCCACCTATCTTGTAATATTTTAACTATGTAGTACTATATGTAGTCTATTCCAGTCAGGAGAAAAATACCGCCGAAGATTAAAGAATGTGGTAATACAGACAATTTTTACAATTTGATACTCATATTGTACTATTTTGTAGTAAGTCAAAAATTATTTTTGTTAATATAAAATGATAAAGTTCTTGTTATAAACATTTTAAATATTTCTTGAGACCTTCTAATATTCAATGCAGTATTAATTTAGTTAATATTAAGTTGACTTGTATTTTAAATAAACTCTACAATTGGTCAAGTACATACGGGGCAAAATGAAATAATTTGTTTCATTTACGCACTCAATCATTTAACATAAATCACTTACTTTTTTATTTATTAATTAATTCATTTGCATTCCTTCAGTTGGTAATTCACTTATTTATTCATTCATTCACTTATTCTCTTATTCATTCATTCGTTCGTTGACTCGCTCATTTATTTTTCTTCTATACTAATTGAGTTATTCATTTAATTATTCGTTTATTGTTTCTTTATCTCTTTTTTATTTATTCAGCCTTTTATTTACTGATTCTTTTAATCAAAAATATGTTTTATAATATTTCATTTCAAAAATATTATATTTTTCCCTTTGCATCATGAAAGAAAAAAAGTGAAAATTTTTCACTTTTATTTACTCACGCGAAAGAAAGTCTGCATTGCCTTGTTCTTTAGTTTGACGATAAATAATGTCAAATTGAAATGATTGCAGAGTCAACGCATAATACAATAGACGTGTAGCAGCTAAAACTGGCAAGCCTTTCTTTGAACCAAAAATTGCCAGTAGTGGCTTATGATCTGTAATTGAAGTAAACTTGGTATTTTTCACATAGAGAAAACATTTCTTTACTGCCCATACTATAGCTAAGGCTTCTTTGTCGATTTGAGAATATCGTTGTTCGGTCGAACAAAGAGTTTTAGCTGCAAAAACAAGTGGACGGTCTGAACCATCCTGAAACTTATGTGACAATACTGCTCCCAGTCCAACTGGTGACGCATCAGTTGCCAACAAAAGTGGAACTTCCTGGCCGTAATGTGCCAAAATTTTTTCCGAGCAAATTTCGTCTTTGACCCTTTGAAAAGCTTCCTTACATTTTTTATCCCATTTCCAGGGAACATCTTTCTTCGTTAACTCATGCAAAGGATAAGCCAGTGTAGCTAACTTTTTTGAAAAGGGCGAATAAAAATTTACCAACCCCATACATGATTTTACTTCATGGACATTTTTTGGTTCCGCGGCATTTTTAATCGCTTTAACTTTTTCTGAGGTTTGGGGCCGTCCTTGAGAGTTTATCTTATACCCTAAAAACTCTATTTCTTTTTGAAAGAATTTACTTTTTTCTTTGTTGATTTGTAACCCATAAGTGGGGCATCTTTCAAAAAATTCTTTTAATCTTACTAAATGAGTTTCAAGGTCTGGAGCTGCAATTCTAGCATCGTCAAAAAATACTTCAACTCCCTTTAAATCCTGAAAAACACTTTCAATATATTTCTGCCAGATCGCCGGAACGGCATTTACCCCATACATTAATCTTTTATACAGATAGAGTCCCTTGTGTGTATTTATTGTCAATACTTTTTGACTTTCAGGGTGCATTTCCATTTGCAAATATGCCTGAGAGAAATCAACCTTGGAAAACACCTTGCCATCACAAATGTAAAAATATCTTCCATTCTAGGAAGCGTGTGTTGTTGCACTTTTAAGTTCTTATTTAATGTTACGGAGTAATCAGCACACAACCTACCTTTACCATTTAATTTAATAACCGGTACGATCGGGGTTGCCCTATAAGAAATATGTACCTTTTCGATTATATTTTCGCGTTCCGAGCGATCAATTTCCTCGTAGACCCTGTTAAAATTTGAAATCTTTTAAAGATGAAAATATTCTTCAAAATATGCTAGTAAACTTTGTAACATACAATGTAAAAATGTGCGTATTTTGCTCCCATTGATTACTGTGGATTACCTACGTGAATTTTCATCGACGTGGGTGAGCTATTATATGCTTTAAGTCGAACGGTGACATTCGGATGACATTACCACGAGACTTTCGACGCCCAGTTTACCCGCCAGGGGGCTGCACTTGGAGTTAAATTTTGCCAATGGTATTCAAAGCGAAACGAATATTAGAAGGGTCTTTTACGCGCGACATATTCAATTATTCATACGACACGGACACAATCGGTTTTCTGCAGCTTGAAAACTCACGGACTGAAGCCAGATGCGAGCCTGCGTCTTTGGGCGCAAAAGGCATTTGCCTAAATATAACATCACTCATCATACATGACGAAGTTAGGGAAGTTAAATAAAATTAGCTTTTTTTTAAGTTAAAAGCAACTTTTCATAAAACATGAAGCGTAAAAAAATAATTAATAAAATGTCTGTGTTTAAATAAAAATCCTTCTTTTTGGATTTAAATATACGCAGTCCCTATTTTTTGCAGATTTTTCTGCAAAATCTTCATTAAGTTGGCAACACTGTTTGATATGTGTGCCATTTTGATAGCTGTCACTTGTTTTGTGTTCAGTTTGGTTTACCAGTTGAATAGACAACAAGGCGGTGGAACATGCCACACAGCGCGATTGAAAGAAACGTTCGGTGAACGTATAATGGACCGGTGAATTGGCCTGCAAGATCATGCGATTTAACACCGCTGGACTACTTTTTGTGGGGCTATGTGGAGTTTCTGCTCTGCACTGCTAAGCCACAGACGATTGTGATATACGGCCCCTATTGCTGCAAAAAGTGAGAAAATTGGACTTTCCAATTGGACTTTCTCCGAGCCAGCCGAGATGGCCATATGGCAAAAATCATATTAAAAAAAAAAATGGCAAAGAATCATCTTTCGAATAAAGCAACATTCATGGCAATTAACAACATTTAACTGTGTTTTATTTGAACTTAAAGTTCTCTACCTCTAAAAAAAAACACCCTTTACGTGATCAACACTCAACATTGATCAGTGATACATAATTATAAACTGAAATCTTTTTCTTACATTTTTTACAATTATTTCCTTAACGCAATCTAAAAAAAAATTAACTGAAACTCGATTCTCAGTTGCCACGAATTTTCCGCTATCACCCCTAAAGTTTTACCTATCTATTATATAACGAAAACAACTTTGTACCCAAGAAAAATTCAGCTAGATCATAAAGCGCGAAAAGGGAAAGTTTTGCACAACTTTTGATAGTGCTTTGGAAAGGTGTAGAAGGGCATAAAATCCTTCTCGGCATGTTTGGTAGTGTAATGAGTCAATCAATAGGGATGATATTTTGGAGGACTTTTCTCATTACATGTCTTTTTGTATGGTCATCCGTTAAATTTATGGTGCGACGGCTAAATTGTTCCCCTCCTTTGAACTAACGAAACTCTTCCAACGATAGCCAGAGATCGTTTTGGCATGGTTGGCAAGTATTTTGGCTCGTTCTCAAAAATAAAAGAAATGTTTTACTTCAAACTTTCAGATAATTTAAGTAAGATTTTAGAGTAGATAGTATGGATATTGATTAAAGCATACTGTTTATATTAACTGCTCTAAAATTGTTTGAAAAAAAAATGTCATGAAGAGTTTAATATAAAATATAAATTTGTGTAATTGATTGTGTAAGTAACACGATCGCAATGGGGTCGTTTCCAAAATTCAAAAAATATTTTTTTCTGAAAGAGCATGCTCAAAAACATAGCATTTGATCATTTATTAAATAATTTGACGAAGTTTAGTATTTTTTAACATTTTTTTAAATCGCTGTGCAGATTCTATTTAATTTTTTACTCTTCTGCACATTATATCACGAGTAATGAAATGCCATTCACTGAATTAATTATTGCAAGGCGCAATAATTAATTCGCTTCTTTACTCACATGTAGGCAATGATGTGGTTGATAGCAACCGTGTAGAGCGCAATATTTAGTTCGCTTTTTAATTATCATAATTTGGAAACGCGGTAGACAACAAGCGAAAGCATTCAGCGCGTCAGTGGTTTAGCGTGCCAAAGTTCATCACTCGTGACGTCATAAAGACCACTCCTTATTTAAAAAATCAGACGTTTTAAAAAAATTAATTAAAAATAAAATGTTTTGAAAATTAAAGTTTCTCTTGGCTCCATTTTTTTTTTTTTTTTTCATTCTATAAACTTTAGTGACTAAAAGTAGTACTTTTGACTGATGGAAACAATCCCTTTAAAACAAGATGAAATAATTCCTCAATAATCTTTCTGGAACCTTTATTGGTGGAACCTAAAAGTATTCGAAAAATTACATGTAATGCTGATTAGGTAAGCGGAAATCTTTTTTTAACAGTTCATTTTGAAGATTAGAACAAAATACTGCGAAAAAAAATTTCTTGACTTATTTAATCGTTAATAAACAAAAGCTTATCAGTATTTTCTAGAATAATGCTCTAAATATTCATAAGAATTACATTTTTAAAAAACTAAGATGGGTGTTCTAATTGACCCACCACACCGAGGTAAATGGGGCACCTACCTTTTATTTAAATTTAAAGCAAGCATATCTGAAAAAGGGGTAAATGGGTCTTACTTAATAATAAGTATGTAGACTTTTAGTATGGTCTTTTGTTTTTGTAACTGCGTTATCCATTTATGACTAATATCTACTAATAAGTGGTGCAATATCGATTTTGATATTTCCAAAACATCGAGGTTTTTACCATCGAGATGTATTATGATCGATGTTTTTCTTAAGATTGAAATTTTACGTTCGATGTGTCTTTGATGTCGATGTTTTAAAATTGAACCCAAGTTATGAGAAAAAAAGATCAAAAAATCATATTGCTAAACTGATGAAAATACAGTTGTGATAAAAACCCGCCATTAGTCAATCGTCAGAACATTCTTCCCATTGGAAAAAGTTTTCTGTCACTACTTGTCTAAAGAAGTAGAAGGTTTAACTTATTTCCCAGCACACTCATAACCTGAATATTGAAAACTGTTACACATGTCCCCTAATTATAGTTTTCTTCCAATAAGTCGTTAATTTAACTTGGTTAATTATAATTGCACATCTTAAATATGTACCTTTCTCTATGTAAAAGCACATAATTTCAAATCTAGATACATATATAATAGACCAAAAAAATGTAATTTAGGAGCAAGGAGAGAACTTTCGTTGTTAGAAAAATTATTTCTTAGAGTTTAAAAGAAAATTCAGAAAGATTTGTGCTGTAAGCACAAGTCGCAAACGTACCCTTTTTAGTCGCTTAGGCGAACCGGAGCCTAGGATTTATCGAACCCTGTATTTGTATACAAATATTATTAGTATTAGAAGTAGACGTAGTCGTCGTATTTTGTGTCCCCTATTTTTCACCGACAAGAAATGTCCTTCCTCCCTGTTTTTCAGTTTCAACCTTACCTTTCGATATGTTTAAGGGGGAGGAAGTTTTCAGTTTTGACGAAAAGCAGGGTAAACCGTTACATTATAATTACTATTTCTATTACTTTATCCTTCACATTATGTACAGGGTGGTTATAAAATAACATGAGGTGTTCAGAACCCTCTAGCGAGCGAAATATTGGACGAAACATTGCCAAAGTTCATGGGCGTTCTGAAAAAAAAAAGTCCGGAAAATCGTCACCAGTAGAAATTTTGACGTTCAAAATATGTATATTGTGAATATTGAAGGACTAAAGGCTAACTGACAAAATATGCATCAATTTTATCCACAAAATAAGATTTTTACTAACAAATGAGGTTTAATATGACCAACATCGAGGTACTGTCCGTTCTCGAAAGCAAAGACTACCACTCAGGACAGATTCTATTTTAAAAAGGGGCGATAGCTTGAGGATGGACACTTTCGTCACGCACTTGCTGTCTCTAATAACATTTTCCACGCTACTTTGGAAGAACTGCTGAACGCGTAATTTTTCAGCTTTTACTTCCGGGTTTCCCTCCCTATTTTAATAAAATCAGAGCACATCTGACGCATGCGCAAATTTGCACGTGGTCTCGGCTAATGAAAACAGACAGTACTTTCCATGTACTGCTTACAACGCACAATATTTTCCACATAATAGGTGGGAAGGGGGGTATTTCTTTCTATAATGTTATTCGGGTTTTCAAAGTTAAGATATCGGGAACATGTCGTAGATACACAACACCGTTCAAAATTCCCCATGGCGAAGCGTCACAAGGTGAAATATTAGGCGACCACGGTGGCCATATTGTAGGAAATGCATGACCAATAAAACTTCTATCAAAGAAAGGTTTCCACCATACACTCAGTACCTAAAGACTTACGTAGAGTGGTGCACCATACATGATAAATATTATTCAAGAAAGAAATCCTTGCTTCCGCACCGAAATTTCTTCCCGGCGACTTCTAGTATTATTCTTCTCTTGTTACAAATTGAAATTTCTTCTTGGTTTTATTGAACCTCATTTGTAAGCAACAAACATTTGAAGAAAAAACTTGATGCGTGCAGCTTTTTTTCCGCATTTAATTCTTCAGTATTCACAAGTAATACACTTTTGCAGCGCCAAAATCGCCCCTGATGGTGACTTTTGACACTATTTCCTGTTGCAGAAACCGAAATCCCATGGTCTGCTATGTAAGCCCATGATTTTTGGCAAGAGTTTCGTTCACTACTTCACTTGCTTGAGGGCTCTGAACACCTCACGTTATTTTATAACCACCATGTACAATGAAAAGCAACAGTAAGCGAAGTTTGACATACAAACGCTTTAATTTGTTTCTCTTATTATTGATGGAAGTCAGGAATTTTCTCAGTTAAAATGAGATTCGTTGAATGGTTCATCTTGCAAATAAATATCTTTTCCACTGCCGTATCTTACACAGTACCATATTGTTCTCGATCGGGAAAATGTCAAAGACATTTGAAATAATGACATGAACAGAGGCTTTTGTTGAGGGAAAAAATTTGCTTTCAGAACGTGGCTTGAAGTTGAAAAGTTTCCCGTACAACAGACAAATGGTTTTCATTTTACTTATACAGATCATTTATTTTTTTCATTGTCACGCGCTCATTTTTGTGGAACAAAGATTCGAATTTCGTTGCCTTTATTTATTGGTTTGTCTTCGAAAGCATTTCATTTTCAGCGGTTCTGACGTTCCATTGCTTTTAAACAGACGCCGGAATTTTAGTCTTTATTCCGCATAATAATGGTGATCATACACCCACGCATACAAAAAAAAAATGTAAATTTTAGGAACTGAAGAGGTCAACATTTTTTTAGCGGCTGATAAAATTAATCATCGTCACTATGAATGTATGCTAATGTTCCGGTCAATCGACTTTGAAACCAAAAAAATATAATTTTTGCACTATTTAAGTTCCTTGTATCCCTCTGAAATGTTTTATATAACTGAACAGAAATGGGTGCTTTTAAGGGAAGATTGCTATCCATTGGCCACTTACACAAAATTATCCTTAAAACCGCAAAAATTTGACGATATAACTCTTTTGTTCATGTTAATGTTGTATGACCGCGAAGAGTTAACATTTCGCTCCGCCTTGTTTCAGAAGTGTCCATTTTCATGAAGGGGGGATACGGAGATTAAAGTTGAAGAACGATATTGGCAAGTTCGTTATTGGCTTTAGAGCTTGAATACGTAACTTAAAGTTTGAGAAATTAACCAAACAGGTGAAATATTTCAATTTTGTGTGGTCAAAGTAGATGTCTCATTAGACAGGTTTCATACATCCTACGTAAGTGGGTGGGTCTTGGTTTGACCTCTTTCAGCAGCCGTTGGTCACAGAAAGCAACGACTCTTATAATTAATTTGAATGGGGTCGTTTCCGAAATTCTAAAAGTATTTTTTTCTGAAAGAGCGTGCTTAAAAACATAGGATTTAAACATTTTAAAAATTAATTTGACAAAGTTTAATATTTTTTAACAATTATTTTAATCGGTGCGCAGATTGAAATTAATTTTTTGCGCTTCTACACATGACATCACAAGTGATGAAATGGCATCCACTGATGCTATTAGCGCACAGCGCAAATTATCATAACCTGGAACCGCAGTTGACGGCAAAGCGTTAACATTTCGAACGGCAATGGAGTTATTGTGCATTCATGAGGAGAAGACACTTCGGAACGCCTACCTGAAAGCAGAGCTAAATTTTGTGCGGGGGTGAACAACCCTAACTTTGGCGGGCATTTAAATTTGAGAAAATGTCTTTGTGCTCTTTCCTTTCGTTTCTAGCTTGACGTAACTGTCGTCTACGAGGAATCTTTACCTTTTAAAATGAAAATTTCAGAACTATAAATATTGCATTTACAAAAAAAAAAAAAGTAAGGTATTTTGTTTTCCGAATGAAACATTTCTTTAAGGATAGGCTTTTTGAATTTTGAAATATATCCTTTTAAACACTAAAGTCCTATATTCGAAATTGCAAGTGCGCTGATGAAAAACAAAAGAGGGGGGGGGGGCAGGAAAATTTCATCGCCACACAGACTGTGGCATTGAAATGTTTAAGGGTTGCGTTCTTTTTGAAGACTTAGTATCTCTCTATCTCCCTCTCTCTCTTTTCTTTAGGGGCGGAGGGGACTCAGCAGCTCTTGGGGGCAGAGTCTTTGATGCATCTGTATGGATTGTACATCATTTCAGATCATATAGAGTGGATGTACAGTCAGTATATCTACAGAAGCAGTTATTTTTTAAAAATGCTGAAAACATTATTCGAACAAAAGATGCCCCCCCCCAAAAAAAAAAACTAGTTGATCCAAAGACGGGGACTGGCAAATTGTTCCAGAAAGGAAAAGGATTTACATGAGTAAATGGGAAAACAATAAAAAATCAATCTGAAATATATTAATGCAATTGACTATTAAAATCAAGATTATTTTTAAGTATTGCATGAATGTTAATGTTTAGAAATATGTAATAATTTTCGTTAAATAAAAATGCGTTATGAAAAGTGACTTTGTGAACGGCTCCTTAGGTTTGCTGTAAGTCATCAAAATAGCACTAACAATTGTTTTAAGGAGAAAGACCTGCTTCCCCCACCCCCTGGATAGCGCTAATCACAATTTTTTTTTTCTGATCATGTATGTTTTTAACAAAGAATCATATCGCACCCCGGCAAGGGAAGTGACATAATTCAAAATTTGGGAAAACCGTACCGGCTATTGATTTAAAATCTAAATTTAATTCTCTTTCTCGACACAAAAATCGCAAAGTTAGCTCACCTAAATTGTTCTTGGGGGGGGGGGGGAGATATGCGATATGTTGAACAACTGAATAGGTTGACTATAGCAATGGTTCTTGCTAAAAATTACGCATTTTACATTCAGACTTAAGGACGGATCCAGAGACCATTCACGGAGGGGGCGATTGATTTCACACCCTTACCCTTTTATAAATTCGCAAACCTCCAGTCCCCCCCCCCACCCTCCAAACACCATGAAAGATCGTCTCATTTCAGTTCTTTTGGGAGGGGGAGGACTTTCTTTTCTACAAAATTGCGGAGGAGTGCACCAAATATCATCCCTTACCTTAACGCCATCAAAGGTGTCCCATAATAGTTTCTCTTTTTTTTTTGGGGGGGGGGACTTCAATTTTCTAAACTTTCCTGAGAAGAGCCCTTGAACCCTATAACCTTATTTAATATCACTAAAATCGTCTAAAATTGAGTTTTTAGAACTTTGAAATACTTCCTATATAAAGTTCGGATCCCTATCACTAAAGTGTTAAGATATGTGCTACAATTTCATTTTCCAGATAGCAAGAGCTTCGTAAAACTATTGAAGATAGGCTAAAACAATTTTCAACTTCAGTATCAAAAATATGCGGTTCTGCATCTCGACTCAAGGAGGGGGCGATCGCCCCATCGCCCCTCCCTTGTATCCGTTCTTGTTCGGAGCTGTATTAGAATACGGGCAACAAACTTTTGACTATTTTATGATCCCCACACGTAACTCTGTTCGGTAAAAGTATTGGAAGAACTGAATAACTTTTAGAGTAATCGAAAAAACTTGAAAAAAAAAATCATATATATTTTTTCATATTTACAAAATGAATAAGTCAAAATAGTAACATAAAACGTTGTTTCAGGCACTTATTCAACTATTCTGTAGATAACCATATTGGCATGTGAAAAGCTTTTAACTTTTTTTTTTGTTCCTTTTTTAGCCTACTTTCCCAGTAAAAGTCAGAAAAAGAAGAAAAAAGTATGAAAGAAGGCTTAATGCATCTTAAAAATATCGCAAAAAATAAAAGTCAAAAATAAATAAAATTATTAAATAAATATTGAAACATTAAAAATTGGAAAGTAGGGTATTGAGATGGGGAAAAATGTCTGTCTGTCCCCCCCCCCAATAACTTTTGAATGAATAGTCCGATTCGAACAAAGTTTTTTTTGTTCGAAAGATCTCGGCGAGGACACCTCATTCCCATATTTCACTTTTTAATTTGAACTATTTTTTGTTAAATTTTGAACAGTTTAAAAAAACTGAACATTAGCGCCACCGGGGAAATTCAAGGCAATTCCGAACTATGAGGCGAATTTGCTTCAAACAAACTTTGTAGGAAAAAGCTTTTGATGAAAAACTTGTATATAAAATATCTTTTTGATTTGAACAATTTTCCGTTCAATTTTGAACAGTTCAAATCCTTTAACATTAGCGCCTACGGGGAAACTGAAAGTCAATGTAGATTCCGTACTTGAAGGCGGATTTACTTCAAACAAATTTTGTTGGAAATAGCTCTTGACGCCAAAATCAGGACTTCGACTCCGAGAATTTGGGGGCACTTCACTCCGACTCCTGTGCCCGACAATTAATCGGACTCCGACTCCCCGACTTCGACTCTGACTTCGTAGCTTTGGCAAAAATTTATACACGGAGGACAAATGACTGACTCCGATTCTTAGATATTCGACTCCGACTCCTTTACCCCAAAATGAGATTGACTCCGACTCCGCAGCTATGGTTTTGACTTTGAAATAATTATTGCTGATCTGACTTGTTTTTATTTTCACTTTAAAGTTTTAATTTAGGTATTCTGTTTTCGGCGAATAAATTCGAAGTCATTTATGTTTCTACATAAAGATATGCGTAGACGATTTTTTTTGACAATGAAAATTATTTCTATAAGTTGAGAATTTATTGTTTTTATTTATTTTGGTAAGTGCATTAATTCATTTAAAAATTTGTTTTTGGCAACAGGGGAAAAGAAACGATTTTTTTTTTTTTGATATGATGTATTTATTTTAATGAGCTTATTAATTTTAATTATTATTTTTTTCGTTTTGAAAGTTGTTAAAGATTTTTTTAATGGAAAAAGTGTATTAGCTGCTTTGTTTAAAAGTTGCTGCTATTTTTTTTACGCATCTAATTTTTTTAGATGAGTGAAAAATATTTCATTCCTAGAAATCAGCTTAAAGTATTTTAAAAATATGTTTGAAAAAATTTGCGATTTTAGCTATTTTTGAGAATATTGATCAGGTACTAGAAAGTAGTATGGGTACACAGGAAAGTAGGCTCGTCTAGTTCTAGACAGAACTTCTTGTTCATTTCTGAAGAATAAGCCATATTGAAAAAAAAAAATAGTATTCAAGTATTGCAATGTGTCACACAGAGTGCAACTTACCTACTGTGGCTTCCAAAATTGTTCGTACGCTTTAAATATGTGTGGTTAAAAATGAAGTGCCTAGGAATTGAAGTAGTAGTTCAATATTTTTTCATACTGTCTCTACATGATTACATCAACCTAACATTTTTTACAAAATATTGACTGTTTGAAATCTGCCAAAAATGAGGTGAGTGATAGGGAAATATTTTCAGAAAATTTCAAAATTAAAGTTGTCGCATGTCGCTTTTTTTTTTCTTTTTTAATTATCTTTTCAATGCAGTGATAGTTAAAAAATCGTTTGGTATTAATTTTTGCTTGTTTACTTCAAAAATTCTACGTATTATTTTCAAAATGGCTCGAATTCGCAAAGTTACAACAAACGCAATTCGAAAATGTACTAATTCTTCATTATATTCGAAGTAAAACAGTTCGAAATATTGCAAAAGTAGTTCATTTATCCCATACTACTGTGTAATACTTAAACAAGAAGTTCCGTCTAGAACTATACGAGCCTACTTTCCCGTATACCCATACTACTTTCTAGTACCAGATCAATATTCTCAAAAATAGCTAAAATCGCAAATTGTTTCAAACATATTTTTTAAATATTTTAAATTATGTTCTAGGAATAAAATATTCCTCACTCATCTAAAAAAATTAGATGCGTAAATAGATGCGTTGTCCTTTTAAACAAAGCAGCTAATACACTTTTTTTCCATTAAAAAAATCTTTAACAGCTTTCAAAACGAAAAAATAATAATTAAAATTAATAAGCTCATTACCAAAAAAAAAATCGTTTCTTTTTCCCCTGTTGCCAAAAATATTTTTTTAAATGAATTAATTAATGCACTTACCAAAATAAATAAAAACAATAAAATGTCAACTTAAAAAAATAGTTTTCATTGTCAAAAAAAAAAAAAACGTCTGCGCATATCTTTACGTAGAAACATAACTGACTTCGAGTTTATTCGATGAAAACTGAATACCTAAATTAAAACTTTATCGTGAAAATAAAAATAAGTCATATCAACAATAATTATTTCACAGTTAAAACCATAGCTGTGGAGTTGGAGTCGGAGTCAATCTCATTTTGGGATAAAGGATTCGGAGACGAATATCCAAGAATCGGAGTCAGTCATTTGTCCTGTATAAATTTTTGACAAAGCTACGAAGTTAGAGCCGAAGTCGGGGAGCCGGAGTCCGATTAATTGTTGGGCACAGGAGTTGGAGTCAGGTGCCCCTAAATTCTCGGAGTCGGAGTCTGGCGTCAAGCACTATTTCCAACAAAATTTGTTTGAAAAAAATCCGCCTTCAAGTACGGAATCTACATTGACTTTCCGTTTCCCCGTAGGCGCTAATGTTAAGGGATTTGAACTGTTCAAAATTGAACGGAAAATTGTTCAAATCAAAAAGATATTTTATATACAAGTTTTTCATCAAAAGCTTTTTCCCACAAAGTTTGTTTGAAGCAAATTCGCCTCACAGTTCGGAATTGCCTTGAATTTCCCCGTAGACGCTAAAGTTAAGTTTTTTTGAACTGTTCAATATTGAACAAAAAATAGTTCGAATCAGAAAGTGAAATATGGAAATTAGGTGTCTTCGCTGAGATCTTTCGAACAAAAATCGTTTGTTCGAATCGGACTATTCATTCAAAAGTTATTAGGGGGGATAGACAGACAGACCGACAGACATTTTTCCCCTTCTCAATACCCTACTTTCCAATTTTTAATTTTTCGATATTTATTTAATCATTTTATTTATTTTTGACTTTCTTTTCGCGATATTTTTAAGATGCATTAAGCCTCCTTTCATGCTTTTTTCTTCTTTTTCTGACTTTTACTGGGAAAGTAGGCTAAAAAATGCTTTAAAGAAGAAAATTGGATATAAAATAAGGTGAGAAATGGTTAACCAGCAAAGTTAACGAAATGCGATCAGAGATTTATAATTAGAAAATGTGTGAAAAACCCACGTTTGAGTTCTGAAAGTTTCAGCATAGGAGAATGAAACATTTTCATTCCAATTTCACTTGTAACTGTTAACCGTGTTTGCAGAAAATACGTAGTGTGAAAAACAGAAAGTTTATTATTTCCTTTGCAAAATCAATGATAAATTAACCCGAAACGTATAGAAATATACTGCAAATTTTAAAATACTTTTAAGTCTAACAATTGTCTTTGTAGCACACCTTTTTTTCGAGAGAGAGAAGGTGGAAGGTGATTTCTTTGAAAATTATAGAACACTCGTCTTCTTCCAGCGCGATAACGATGGCCAACTGGCAACCTTTTTCAGTGTTGGTCTGAAGCTTCATCCCCAAAATGACGCGTATAGAATCTTCCGATACCACGTGTTGGGGGCGCGGCCAAGTCTCAACTGCTGAAAAACGGACAATAGTGCAACAAAGTGCATCAATGTTAAAGTCATAAAGGCCAAACCTTTTTTCCAAAATCGGACATTTAAAAAGATAATAATAATAATAATTCTTGGGTAAACAAAAGTTTTTTTCTGACTCCATGTTTTTTTTTTTTTTTTTTTTTTTTTTGACCTTGGCTCATCCAGGGCTGTCGTGCCATGGATGATGAGGATGACAGGAACGTTGTTTGACGCATAACACCAAATAAGCAACAGAGAGTACATCCCCAACGTAGTTACAGAATAGATACGGCTCATTGAAAGTGCCTGCCCAATGATAGCAACCTTTCCCTACTCAAGTATTCGCGTTAGAAATGACAAGCTCAGTGGCGCATCCAGACACTCCTGTTGAGAGGGGCGATTGAGTAATGCATTATGGGGGGGGGGAGACTATTGAAAATAAAATTTTAAAAAAAATTTCAAAAATGAAACATGATTTTTTTTTTTTTTTTTTTTGTCAAATATTGAAAATCGTTCAGAGTTTGAATAAAAGTTTATAAGTGTTTCGAGTGCCAAGAATAAAATATTGAAAAAAAAAAAAGAAATTCTACTGATATTCTGGATCTATTATCGAAATTAAAGTCTTCAACTTTTGATTCGTTTGAGGACTCGTGAACTGTTTTCATACGTCATTTAGGCCTTCAATTGTATTTTTTCCTTATAAAGGAAATGTTGCAGTGTAAATGTATTAATTTAATAATCTCTTTCTAACTATTGGACAACAAGATAGAGGGACCGCCCGAAATCCCAGATTTGATACCCCATCCGAAGAAGATTTAGACTATTTTTTGGTTAATAAGAAAAAGGGAGGCTTGGAGGTGCCTCACCGGAAATTTTTTGAAATTTACGGGTACATTTTCGAAAAAAAAATTGTTTGCTATCTTTGGTTTCTTGAAGGAAAAGAATGAGATTTAGGAACTCTACCACAATCGATTTTTTTTTTTTATAAAAGAGCTTCAAAAACGCAATTTTATATGTTTTAGTAATGCTAAAAATCAGGCGGTTTCGGGGCTTTCCCCCGGAAAATTTTTTGGAATTCCTAAAATTTGTAAGCCACCTTTGATGACTTAGCAAAAGACATAGGGTTCAGAACTTTTCCCCAGAAACTTTTCGATGCAGGACATCCAAAAACGCTGTTTTAGTCGATCTTTGATGATGTTGAAAGATCAGGAAAGAAGTGACATGGGGGCTCCTCTCCGGAAAATTTTCGAAATTGAAGTCCTGAAAACGCAGTCGTAAGCCATCTTTTATGATGTAAGGGGAGGAACGGGGTTTGGAACTTTCCATCGGAAGTTTTTCGAAATTTGAACCTTGAAATGCGATGGTTGTCTATCTTTGGTAGCGTTAAGGGAAAGGATGGGGTCAGAAGCTATCCCTCAACTTTTCGATATTGAAGCTTCTTAAACGTAATGTTAGTGAATCTTCATTGATGTTAGGGGAAAGGCTCGGGATCGGGGGCTAACCCCCAGAATTTTTTCAGAATTTAAGTTCTAAAAACGTAATTGAAGGCTCCTATTAAAGACATTTTCGAAATAGTTTCCGATTCCGCCGATATTTTCGAAATTGAAGCTCTAAAAATTCGAAGTTTTGGCGATCTTCGATGACCTTGGAGAGAAGTTGAGGTACTTACCTCTGGAAAATGTTTGGAATTAAAGTCATAAAAATACAGTTGTAGGTGATTTTTTGTGATGTGTGTGGGGGAGGGAGAGTTTGGTGACCTTTTCTCGGAAATTTTACGAATTTACAAACCTTTGGGGGGGGGGCGCTCGCCCCAATCCCCCCCCCCCACGACTGGACAAGCTAAACTCGAACAGAATTTCTGAGATCTAGTATCTACCTTCTCGGAATAACACTAAAAAATGTTTTTTTTTTTTTTTTTTTTTTCTTTTTTTTTAAAGAATTTTTTACAATAAATATCAAACGAACCTTACTCTCATGTCAGCATTTTGTCAACAAAAATAATTTACTGTTATTCATTTTCTGTTTTGGCAGCAATAAACTGCCCACCGACCCTAAAACCAACGATAGAGTAATTGAACTAGGTTATCCCAAAAGTTCGTAAACACTTGCTAAAAATGGAATGCTTAGTATTTTGGAAAAAAAAATGCTGTTTTTTAATTTCTTGGCAAGTAACAGTTTAATTTTTTGCGTTTACGAACTATTGGGACACTCCTTCACTGTTGAAAATTCAGGAACAGGAGTGGTTATAATACAGAAAAAATTACAGTGCAGTGTACCGAAAAAATAAACGATTGCAGCGAAATCTGGCGAAATCCGAAACTTCGCTGTCTGATCCAAAATGCGTCGGACTGTCTATATAGCAGCTCTAGTTTATTCTACTGTAAAATTTTACAGTAAAATAGGGTTTTACATAAATTTATTACGTAATTATCACGTAATTTATTTAAAAGTTGTTGGCAACATGGATGCCAGTAATTTTTACCGCAAAATTTCAGGATTTGTTTTAACATTGTGGTAGTAAAAGTTCATAATGAAAGCTTTACAAAATCGAACTCAATGTCTAATTGTCCAAATGTTAACTGGATACAAAATAAATCTACCTATTGAAATAAAAACACACGTCGCATTAAAGACATATAGAACCCCATGGAAATTGCCGTCGATAAAAACGCCCATTCTGATCCGGAATTTCATCCAACATCAGATGATAAGAGGAAAGATCCATTCCATGGTGTTTAATGCATTCACTCCGCACTTTTCCGGCGGAAATGTTTGAACCCATGATGTGATGAAAAGACCATTAAAGGGGATCGGAAATGCCCTTTTATGATAGCTGACATTTTCTGGTTGGTTGACGTCCGTTTCCTAGGTATTTTCTATCTACTTATCATTGCTTTGTTTGCATTTTTTCAGTGACTGCATTGGGTTTTCTTTTTATTATTATTTGGTTTTATCCATTGAGATAGATCCAGATTTTATCCATTGGAGGGAGTAAAGACTTTCGTTCATAAAAACCAAGACCCCAAGTCACGTGATAGATTTTAAAGCAAAGCATTGGATGAAATCGCGTTTCTTTCGCTTGTTTCACGCGAAACGTGCCAACCATTCGTCGCTGTTGAATCACGTGACTTGGGTGATTCAACCTTCCCTAAGGTGATTCAACCAGATTCTTTCCCTTAACGCAACTAAAGATAGTCAACCATGGCATTTCAAGGTTCCAATTTCGAACAACTTCCGATGGAAAGTTCCAAATCCCCTTCCGCTACATCTAGCCCAGTCAATAAAGGTAAAAAAAAATAGGCTTTGTCGCAACTAATTTAGGGAAAGCTGAATTTTTGCAGGATGTTAGCAAATAAAGTATACACTAAAAAAATACAAAGTCCTGACCCCCACCCCTCTTGCTTTCTCCCCCACCCCCCTCCGAAACATTGCAATAGCAGTACTATGATTTTACGTTTTTCGTGTCGCAACTAATTAGGGGAAAGCTGAATTTTGGCAGGATGTTTGTACATAAGGTACACACCTTAAAGCCACAAAGTCCCGACCCCCCCTCTTGCTTCCCCCCCCACCCCTCCGAAACATTGCAATAGAAGTACTATGATTATACGCTTTTTGTGTCGCAAATAATTAGGGGAAAGCTGAATTTAGGCAGGATGTTAGTAAATAAAGAAAACACTAAAAAAAACAAAGTCCCGACCCCTACCCCTCGTGCTCCCCCCCCCACACTCTCCGAAACACTTAGACTATCAAGAGCAGTACTATGATTATTCGCTTTTCTTTTCGCAGCCAATTAAGAGAAAGCTGAATTTTTGCACGATGTTAATATATAAAATGTACACTAAAACCTAGACAGTCCCGACCACAACCCCTCTTGCTGCCCCCCCCCCCCTCCTTCCAAAACATTGCACACTGATCAATTCAGTACTATGATTATACGCGTACAGCTTGAAAATTTATGATGTTACCGGGGTGTTCCTTTTTTTTATTTAACCCCTAACAATATTATAAACCAGTGGTGCCCAACCTAAGGCCCAGATGCCGTATCCGGCCCGCGAAGCTGATCCATGTTGCCCGTTGTTTTGTGAAATGTTACAACTCGAAGAGCACGATTAATGACAATGTTACAAATTGTTAACCAAACGTTTAGAAATTGGTTTCTGAAAACATTGTTGGGGACCACTGTTATACACAAATTATGAAACATACACTGTTTACGTAGATAGCTCAATTTCACCATTTTACCAACTGAATCATATGCAGAAATCTCACAACAAAAACCAAAAATTAACTTCAACTAATTAACAGCTTTTTATCATTACGTCTTGGAAAGAAATGTTTGAACAAAATTTATAGATAATAATATGATAATAGTCATTTTCTTGAAGTGGATCAATAATGTAATAAGGGGCCATCTTCTAATATTTCGTTGGTTTGGTCCGAAATATTGTTATAGTGCATTTCACTACAGTGTCCACGCATAGACGTGCAATCGAACCTAGCTTTACGACAGATACAATTTGAAACACATAATCTTTTCAATTGCAAGATACTAATTGGAGAAGTTCACTTTAAGCAGAGATAATCTTCATGAACTTAGGAATCAGTCTGTTGCATGAAGTATAATGCCAACCCCACTCTTCCGGGGGGAAGTTTAAAACATAACCGAGTTTGAATCTGGTGTTGAACCTAAAAATTCGGGTGGAAACCTTAAAAAGATATTGACGAGTGACGTCTGAAGGTGGTGGAAGTTTTGATAAATCAAAAGTGAACTTTAGGGACATTTTTGTGATTACTTGCTTTTCACAAACTTTTATTCAAACTTGGTTAGGTTTTCAACTTCCAGCAGAAGAATGGGTTTGGAAATTTATTTCAAGTAATAGACTGATTCCTAACCAGGAAACATCACGATCAAGGAAATTCAAAAAAATTCCAAATTGGGGGCATTCGAAAGAGCATTGGAAAACATGTTTATGGCACTGAAACTACGTGCCCTCGTGACCACGTTATCGAAATATGAGGTCTTAAAAATTGCCAAATTTAGCGAGTTTTGTTCAGAAATGGAAGGTACGGCGCGATTTCAACATCTGCATCTGACAAGACATTTCACTTCCATATTTGGTCACCACCACAGCGCGTGAGAAATAGCGCATTAATTCTTTACTCGGGGTGACTACCATAGCGCGGAGTGTCGTGGCACAGACTGCGGCATTGAAATTTTTAGGGGCTTGTGTTCCGGGATATTAACGTGCAACTGTATAGGGGAAAACGCCACCGCCCGAAATATTTGTTTTACTTTATTGTAAAAACAATGGAAATATAATGTATATTGACTTCAAATCATATTTTCTTTTGACGAATCCCCTAGACCCCAAGGGGAGTTCCTTCAAACATTTATTTCCAACTACAGAAATGTGAATGTGGGTGTGTCTTTTGTTGCTTTTCGAATAACTAAAAGTAATTTTCTCGAATAATTTAATTTGAACCTCCCCTCTGTAAAATGTTATGGAGAAGGTGAAGATAAAAATGTCTTTTAGCATTTTAGGTAGTAGTAGTAGATGTAAGTAGATTTTTCTTCACTAGTTTTCGTGGTTATTATTATTGGTGAAATATATTTTATTTCTGAACAAGGTTCTCATAAGTATTAATTATTTTTTCTTTTAGGTTCTGTGCAAAGCTAATTTGTTCTGATTTTTGACATTTTACTGTAGTAACAAAGCAAATTAAAATATACTGCAGTGAGAGGTTCCCTGAGCTTAAACTTTTGGGAAAGCAAAAATTCTCAATTTACCGAAAGAAAATTCAAATTTTGCCGAGCGATAAAATGCGAGTATGCGCAAATAATAATGTATGAAAAGTGACTTTCGGGAGTTAAAAAATTGTAATTATGTCCTCTAATTTGCCGAACTGTCAGACGAACTTTGTGGAATTAGGAAAATTTTTGGGAGGTCACAGTGACCTCCCATCAGTGCACTCCTAACTGCAGTCAACAAGAACGACCTCCTATTACTGCGACCGATCTGTCATAGGGTTCAAGCACAAAATCTCGTTTAAAATCCCACAGATGTAATGATATTTTAGCATCCAATAGAACGTATTAGTTGAATACATTTGAATATACTGTTCAAATATTAAACTTTTTTGTTATTCTTACGACTGTCTGTTAAAAATCTGAACTTTTATGCTTCTGCGGGTGAAATATTTCCACTGAAAGAGTTTATTCGATGATGAAACTGTTTTGAAAAAAATATGATAACCGTAGAGAAACGGTAAACACACTTTAAAGTCTTTTTTTTTTTTTTTTTGAAAAGTCTTAAATCTGAAGTCTTTAACAGTATCTAAATACGAAGAAAACGACAATTTTAAAGATTTCAAACCATGTTCTCAAATTAAAAAAAAAACGATTTCTGTCAGTTATTTCCATTCGTTATGTGTATCGTTTTCAAGTTATGAGTAAGCCCTCTAACAAGTCAAATAAAGAAAAAAAAACTGTATTAATTTTTATTTTGCTCGTATTTGAATTCCCTTTTAACGTGAAACATAATTGGTAAAAGTGACTTCAGTATTTTTAAAATTGACTAAATAACATGCAGTATGATGTGTATTTACGTTATAGCGACTTTCAGTTGCAGTAACAGACTTTTTCGAACTACAGGGGTTGTTGTAATGAACGTCGACTATAAAATTTTTGATAAGAATCTGTTATGAAGTAATTTCCGACATCGTTAGTTTTGCTGTGCAAATTTTTGACATTTACTATCCGTTGTTTTCTTTTTTTTTTAATTGTTATTTTTTTATTTTAAATTAAAAATTAAACATTTTCGCTAGCAGTGGTCAGACAATAAAACTTCATGAATGATAATAACTTTTGAAAAAATAAATAAGAGCTGGGATACTACAATCCATGATCATTTTCTTTCAACATCAAAAACTATCCATTTTATTTTCAATATGTAAGCTTTAATAAGCATGTTTTATTTTTATTTTTTTTTACATATTCATATTAATTCTCGTACATAATTATTAATTACTTACAACACATTTCATAACAAGAATACAAACTTGAATTGGTTAAGTTAAACACACTTGAAATGCACTTAAATTCTAAAATGCATTATTATCAAGATTACAAAGTTAAATCCTACGTTCAATTTCGTTATAAAGCTGTAGCTTCTCTGGATAAAGCTCTCTAGTTTCCATTTCACAGGCTTCATAGTTACTTTTTAATTTTACACACACAAGTAAAGGGTTAATTGGAAACATCGTTTACGCGCTTTGCAAGATGACCAGAAATGGGAATGAGAGTCTTGCTAGACGCAGGCAATGAAATCACGTGGTATTTTCCATTTCTTGCCAAGTCTTGAAATTTGGCGAATTTTCGTAAGATTTCGACAGACTTTGACCCCCCATATCTCAAAAACAAAAGGACGAGGGCACACAATATTTGGGTCAAATTTTTTTCTAAAGATACTCCTTCGAATGCGACCATTTTTAACTTTATTCATGATTACTGAACTCGTGATGTTTCCTGGTAAGATCATGACAATTATCTCTCTGCTCCAAGTGAAATTCTCCTACTAATATCTTGTAACTGTAAAACATTGTGTTACAAACTGTAGCTGTCGTAAAATTGGTTCGATTGTACGTCTATGTGTGGCCATTGTAGTGGAATACATTGCAACAATATTTCAGACCAAGCCAACAAACTGTTAAATGACACCTTATAAAAGAAAAATTGTAGTTATAATAACTTGATGCCTTTTTTTTTTTTTTAATGCAACCTGTTTTTCAGAAACCAGTTGCTACATAGTCCTCGAGTAGTAACATTTCGCAAAACAACGGTTCACACTGATCAGTTTCATGAACCGGATGTGACCCGTGGGACGTAGGTTGGACACCACTGGTTTATAATATTGTAAGAAGTGAAATAAAAAAAGGAATACTCCGGTATCATCATTTGGGACATGAAAAGCGTATAATCAAAGTACTGCTGTTGCAATGTTTCGGAGGGGGGGGGGGAAAGAGGGGTGCGGGTCGGGACTTTGTACTTTTTTAAAGAATACATTACGTACTAACATCCTGCCAAAATTCAGTTTTCTCTTAATTAGTTGCGACACGAAAAGTGTACAATCATAGTAGTTCTTGTAATGTTTCGGAGGGGGTGGGAGGAAAGCAAGAGTGGTGGGGGTCGGGACTTTCTGGCTTATTAGTGCATACTTTATGTACTAACATCCTGCCAAAATTCAGCTTTCCCCTAATTAGTTGCGACACGAAAAAGTAATATCATACAGTCGGCGCTCATTATAACGACCACTCATTATAAAGACCAATCCATTATAACGACCAATGGTAATAGTACCAACTTTGTTCCAATGAACTCTATGTTAATTTGCTTCCGGTATAACGACTGCTCTGTATCATCTAATCCAATACAGCGACCGAATTCAGCGAACACTATTCCTGGTGTTTTTTCCAATGATACTAATATGTAACTTGAAATGACCTTTATTACCGTTTACGGACTGGAAGAAGGTGAAGATTACAAAGTGGGTATAATTACAGCTTTGCATCTTTCTAAATCAGCATAGAATTCAGAAAAGACCATCAAGAATTGCCTCCACCATGTTGATTTTAAAAAGCAAAGGAAAAATGCTTAAATGATTTGTCAGGCAATCCAAGATGAAAATTTCGATAAAGAAGATGAAATGCTGTAAAAAATTTCTAAAAAAAAATGAAATTGGTAAAAGTGTTAAACTTTGACTGTTATGCTAAAATCAATTATGATTTAGAATGTGTCAAACACGTGTCTGCCAGAAAATGAAGTACCTCTCGATATTGTGCACAAAAACAAATTAATGTATCATGATCAGATGAAGAAAAAGAAATTGAGACCAAAGTTCCCAGTATGAAAAATGTTTCAAATGCTCGAGAGACTTTTTAGTGTATTTATCATCTATAACTGAAATGGAAAATTATGTCTTGCAAAAATCACATGTGCTAAAAAGGAAAGCAACTCTTTCTTATTTTATCTTCAGAAAATAAATGATTTGTAAGTACGGTAATACAATTTTTCTTATATTTTCTACTTAGAAATATTTTGTCATAATATTTTGCACCCATAAATAAAATAAAAAAATCAATGATAAAAAATAATTAGGGCATTTTACTGGAATCTTTAAAAAAGTGCCAATTGTATTGGAACAACGGAACATGCATGATGCTTGTGTATATTTTAAAAAAATTCTATCTCTTATAGTGACCACTCATTATAATGACCTTTTTCCCTGGCACGCAGATGGTCGTTATATCGAGTGTCGACTGTAGTACTGCTCTTGCAATGTTTCGGAGGGGGGTGGGGAAGAAAGCAAGAAGAGTGGGGGTCGGGACTTCGTACTTTTTTAAAAAATACATTATGCACTAACATCCTGCCAAAATTCAGCTTTCCCCTAATTAGTTGCGACACAAAAAGCGTATAATCATTGTACCGCTATTGCAATGTTTTGGAAGGGGTGGGGGGGAAGCAAGAGGAGTGGAGGTCGGGACTTTGTGGCTTTTTAGTCTGTACGTTGTGTACTAACATCCTGCAAAAATTCAGCTTTCCCCTAATTAGTTGCGACACGAAAAGCGTATAATCATAGTACTGCTCTTGAAATGTTTCGGAGGGGGTGGGGGAGAAAGCAAGAGGGGTGGGGGTCGGGACTTTGTACTTTTTTAAGAAATACATTAAATACTAACATCCTGCCAAAATTCAGCTTTCCCCTTAATAGTTGCGATACGAAACCTTTATTGACTGGGCTAATCATAAAAGATGGCTTACGACTGCGCTTTGAGGACTTCAATTTCGAAAAATTTCCGGAGAGGAGCCCCCATGTCCTTTTTTCCTGATCTTTCAACATCAGGAAAGAAGAAATTTAAGTCAGCTTTTGCTAAGTCAATGATTGGACTTGCTGATGGATTGCACTTGGTTGTGGTCCAATGATTGGACCACAACTTAGTTACGCATAAAAAAATTTGATAAAAACTGGTTCAGCCGTTCAAAAGCCTTATGGTGAGAAACGTCCGCACAGATGATTTTTATATACTAAAATTATTTAGTAGAATATCATTCACAACAACATTTGAACGTCTGTGAATAGATTTTTTTTTTTTTTTTTTTTTGTGCAATTTTTGAGTAAATGTTCAACCACACTTCGAGTCTTACTGTTTTCAGCTCTCTTTTCGTTTTAAAGCCGTATATTCGTAATCTAGCCTCAAGATATCTGTAAATATGTTACATTGAGTTTAAATCTGACGATTGAGAAAATATTTCTAAGTATACGGACAATTTTGGGGGCACCAAGCACAAACGTTGAAACCCGTGTGCTTCTTAACGTTATCTTTATTTAAAAAAAAAAAAAAAAGAAAAAGAAAGAAAATTAATTTGAATTCTGAAATTTTGAATTCAAATTATGTGTTTCGCAATCACGAGTTGGGACAGGACCCTACTCATTGAAGTTATTGTTTCTAGAAACGGCTCTTGGTCCCCCCAAGTCTGACCTTCCTCTTGGGCGGTTACGCGTGTACAGGTGTGCGCGTGTGTGTGCATAGACCTGTGTGTATGCACCATGTAGTTGTGTATGCATGTGTATAAGCGTGCGTGCAAGTCATGGACGCCACCGACCAGGAGAAGCGGAATCCGGGGGACAGTGTTCAGGACCAGAGTAGCCGCGCCTGCAGGGGACAGTGGGCGGTGGTGTTGCAGAGGCCCTTGGTCCAAGCTGAAAAAGGCACGGACACCAAAGACGGTCAAGTGAGAACAATAAGCAATCGTGATTGCTCAAAAAAAGTTGCTTCCGATACCCAAATTTTGGGCTAATAGTTTAAAATTGTTTTTTGAAATATTTAAATGAACAGCGTTACTCATTATTTTATCAAAAAATTCCTAACTACCAAGTCCTGATGCTGATATGCACCCTCACACAGGAACACCTTCACCGTCCAACTGCTCCAACTAAGTTCTTAAGATTAAGTTCCTAATTTTTTCTTCAATTTACAATTATACAACAATTTAACCAGGGGTGCCCATCCCCCCCCCCCCCCCAAGCTCAATGGCGCAAATTCCCCCCAAAAATTTTCTCGCTTTCGAATCGGGTTAAACATAAATTTTGAAAGTATCTAATTTCCAGTCGAATTCCCGGGTGGGGGGGGGGGGGGGTAGCGCTAACAAATACCATTTGAACTTAAATATTGTTGGATTTTTCAGCCTCGCCTTCCAAAAATTTGCAACGTGGACCTTGAGTAATCAAGTTTTGGAGACCCCTGAGTTTTGCTGCACCTTTTTTTTTTTCAAAGGTATGAATAATTACAGGGAGAATGCATTCAACTTTCTGTTTAGGGATGGAGTGATTACTAGATGTATGCAATATGAACCTTGAAACAGAAATATAATAGTCAGTTAGCTAGAGAGTACGGGGGGGGGGTCTCCCCCGAAAATGTTTGGAAAATGTATTTTTAACACCAGTTTCAGACGATCTCTGGTGATGTTTGGGGGATAAAAGGTTTGATGGCCTCTTTCCGGTAATTTTTCAATATTGAAACTTCAAAAACGCAATTGTAAATAGTCTACCGTTGTGTTAGGGAGAAAGGCAGGTTCGGGGGCTCTCCTCCGATCATTAAGTTTTCAAAATTGTAGTTCTAAAATCGCAGTTTTTGACTATCTGTGGTAATGTTAGTAAAAAAAGAGATACGGGGGCTCGCCCCCGGAAAATTTTCGTAATGAAAGTCTTTAAAACCGTATTTTAGACTATCTATGGTTAGGGGACAGGCAGTTTTCTGAAATTGATCTTCTAAAATTACAATTGTAGCCGACCTATGTGACGTTAAAAAAAAAAAAAAGAGTTTTCGGAAGCTTTCCCGGAATTTTCTCGAAATTGAAGCCCTAAAATGAAATTTAAGACGATCTTTAATAATGTTGACGAAAGTGGCACTCCACTTAAATTTTCGAACCTGTAGCTTTACGTAAAAACGCAGTTTTGATAGATCTTGATTAGGGCCGTCGCTAGGTCAAAAAACTTGGAGGGGGTATGCATTTGGCTGCTCTTTAATTGTTTAAAACGCATGTTCCAATATGCAGAGAGAGAGAGAGAGATTTAGCTTCTGGTTTAGCAGTGATAGTCATTTTACTGGACCTTAATACTAGCAATATAAATTTAATTGTAAGGAGAATATTCAATCAGAAATAGGGGGTGTCGAAGTGCTACCTCCTGGAATTTTTTCGAAATTGAAGATATAAAAACGCAGCTTTAGAATATATTTTAAGTTGGAGAGGAAGTAAGTAGAGAGGAGGTCCAATATATCCAATAATTTTTACAGAAATTTTGGTTCCCAAAACACAATCGTACGTTATACTTGATTATGAGAGGAGGCCCATGGGTTCTCCCCGGCAATTTTTCAAGATTTTTAGTTGAAAAACTCGGATTTAGACGATCTATGGTGATGTTACAGGAGGAAGAGACTCGAAGTCATCCCCTGATAAATTTTCAAACTTCTTCAAACTCCAAGCACGTAATTGTGAATTATTTCTGATTACGACAGGTGAAGGGGAGTCCGGAGCTCTCCCCGGGAAAAATTTGAAAATTGCAGTTCGAAAAATGCAGTTTTATACGATTTATAGTGATATTAAGAAGAATAGAGATGCGAACGCCATCCCTCCAAAAGTTTTTGAAAATGAAAGCTTTAAAATGTGGTTGTTGACTTTTTTGTTAAAATGGAGTGCACCGCCAGTTTCTTGAAACTAAAGCTCCGAAAACATAATTTAAGCTTTACCGAACTTACTTCACTTACTTCACTGAAGGAGGAGGGGGGGGGAGTATTGAAGGGACTCGCGCACAGAAATGTTTCGAAATTGAGGCACTAAGAACGAGATTTAAGACGTTTTTCGGTGATGTTGACGAGAGAGAGAGAGGGGGGGGGGAGCATTCTCTCGAAAAATTTCCGATCTGTAGAAAACGCTGGTTTAGAAGATTTTTGATAAGCTAATGTTAATGGGTGGAGAGATTCGAAGTCCTCCCCTGAAAAATTTTCAAACTTGAAATTCAATTAACGCAATTGTAGGCGTTTTTAAATACTGTTAGAGGAGTGGGGGGTTTGGGAAATCTCCCTCGAAAAACTTTCTGAAGCCTTAACAATAAAATTTTTGAGGATCTTTAGTAATATTAGGAGGAAGTCAGGTTCGAAAGACCTCAGGGAGTTTTTTTTTTTTTTTTAATTAAAGTCCAAAAGACGAAATTTATTCGACCGTGAATGATGATGATTGATTAATTGAGAGAGCAATGGGTTTTAGAACGTTTTCCCGAAACTTTTTCAAGGCCTATGTTTTAAAAATTCAATTCCTGACCAGCTTTGGGGACGTAAAAAGAAAGAATTGGAGTTGTCCACCTCAGTTTGGCTACTTCCCTGTCTTCATTTTAAGTTTTAATTATTGATAAATATAGTGTGGTAATACTTTCTTCCTATTTTAGTTTTCCAAACACGATTATTTGCTTGGATTTTCCATCGTAAAATTGTCAATTTTCAGCCTAATATTTTTGTTTTGTTGAAACACAAGCGTCTGCAGCCCCAGAAAAAGAACTTTTAACATTTTGAACGGATGTGGTAATTTTGTGCGATACCTTAGGTGTTATTTATTCCACTTCATTTTATTTTAAATGTTCCTCCTGCATCTCTTGATTAAGCTTTGAATTACCCACGATTTTTACGTTCAAACATTTAGAACTCCTGGTGTGATCATTCATCACAATACTTTTAATCTCTCTTAGCATTAAACTCTTTTTTTCCCCTCTCTCTCTCTGTTTCTAATATATTTCGGCGACCCAGGCATTTTTCTCCACTAAGCAACGATTTTCAGAACAGTATTTTTCATCAAAAAAATTACATATGGGGAATGTTTCGGCGGCCCCTATGAAGCCATCCTATTTATTTATCTTTTTTTTTTTTTTTTTTTTTTTTAACTGAAGAACCATGAAGCATGGTTTTGTATAACCAGGGCAGCCGAGAGATAAGCCGTGCACCATGTTAGTTTTTTCGCCGGTTCTCCCTCCTATTATGCTAATTTTACTCATGCACAATACTTTAGTTTGTGCCAGGCCCATAGTTTCCGTTTAGGCAGACATACCCACTCTGTGGCCTAGTGAATAGTGCACTGAATACTATTTTTTGCGTTAAAAATGTTTGAAACGCACATTTCCGCAGCCCTTACTTTGACAATCTGATTAAAAGAGAATCATGGATGTTCTGAATTGTATTTTAACATTACTTTTTCCATTTAAATTTTACTACAAAAATGCTTTTTGTCACTATTATTTCAGTTGTTCATTTGTATTTACTATTTTACTTTTTAAAACAACGAAGAGTTTTTCCTTTTTCTTCGTTTGTTACATCTCTAAAAGGAAATTGGCGGCTCCCCTTATTAAAAACTGGGGGGGGGAGCACCCCCCTTGGTGTCGGCCCTGATTTTGATAATGTTAGTGGAAGGTGAGTTTCAGTGCTATTCAACCGGCAGTTTTTCGAAATATATACTCCAAAACGCAATTCTAGGATTCTCTTTGATTATGTTAAGAAGAGAGGGGGGGGGGGGAATCAAGGGCTCTTTCTTATAAATTTTTCAAAATTGCAGTTCTAGAAACGCAGATTTAGATGACTCTTGATGATCAAGATGGTGTTATTCGGGCGTTACAGTGAAGGGCGTTCTCCTAAAAGTTTTCCAAAATTGAAGTTACATAGTCAAAAAGGATGGATAGCACACATCGTGCTCATATTAGAAGTAAGTTAAAAAGTGCTTCAAAAAAAGGTAAACATATGTTGATAAGGTATGATTTTCCCCTTTAAATTGCAATATCTCGAAATGATATTTTTGAAACTAAATGTTCCTTTTTCTCAGAAACTAAATTGTGTTAGGATTTGAAATTTTTATCACCTATTCCATATATCTAGTTGCATATACTAAAGTAAAATTTTTCTCATATTCCAAAAATATTTTTTTATACAGCTGATTTCGTGTTGCAAAATGGCATTTTTGGAAAAAAATACAGTGACTTACGCGTTAGAATTTGTTAAATAAAAACTAAGCTTCCTTTCTGTAAAATTTAACTTCAGTATAGAGAAAAGAGTCTACTTAAGGTACAGAAAAAATTTCATTATCGTATCTTTAATAGATTTTCAGAAAAGGGTACATGAACCTGTGCAAATTAACATTGATGGTATAAGGGGTACTGACTATATCTTTAACTAATTTAGAGACATTTAAAACCAGTTTACCGCTACTGTGAGGGAAAAAAATCGAATTTCGAACGGTGTTTGTTGTTTTTTACAAATGACCGCCATTTAAAAATAATATGCAGAATATTGGGAAATAAATAAATAAAAAATTAAAGCCAAATGACTTTACAGTGTCAACCCAATGCAAAAATAATCAAAAAACGGCATGTCATAATTTTAACCATGAATTATACGAAAATATTACGGCGTATTTTTTTCTCTGTCCCTTCGTTTTTTGACAAATTTCAAAAATAAAATCAGGCAATGTTTTGAAAAAAAAAAAATACTGACGTGAGTTTTATAGGAATGAAGTGAGCAAAATTTAGACTTCATATTCGAATTCAGTTTTGCGTTATTTTGGTTTTACTACAAAATGTTAAAGTGTACGAACACTTTTAGGAGCCCCTGTATATGTACAGCTACAAGTAGGTAGATTTAACTCATTTGTCTTTGTCTTTATATCCCTTCGAGCAAGACAACGAATTAATGTTTCCACGCGGGAATGTGATGACTTGATTAAATGTCACTCAACAACTGATCCTAAATTTTATTCAATTCGAATTTTATTAATGTCTTATTAAGAACCAAGATTTTCAGCGAAATTGCTATTACTTTTAAATTTACAGTTACATAGTCCGCCTTGTTCAGCTGACTATATATTTCTTGTCCAATTTTACATGCTCTAAAGTAGGGCAAAAAATATCACTTACGAGCAAACCATTTTTATCCAAATAGTAATTTTTAATACTTGTAAAAGGCTAGAACAGTGAAAAAAAAAAAAAACTCCATCGTATTTTCAATTATGTTCTCCATTCTCAAAAAATAAACACAATGATACAGAATCGCAACAGAAGTTAGCTCCAAAAAGGAGTGCGGTAAATTACGTCTACACTCATAGTTAAAATAAGAAATGCTATCAAAAAACGACGGGCTACTGTCAGTAGAAAAATGTCCACTTACCATGTGCTGTTGAAAGATCAGCAATTTTTGAAATAAGGAACGCGTGTTGTTACTCAAATAAAACTTCGGAATCCCGAGTACAAAATTATTGAAGAACACACGACGTAAC
Organism: Uloborus diversus; assembly: GCF_026930045.1. Taxonomy (NCBI): domain Eukaryota; kingdom Metazoa; phylum Arthropoda; class Arachnida; order Araneae; family Uloboridae; genus Uloborus; species Uloborus diversus. The sequence continues at coordinate 53,367,079 of NC_072736.1, forward strand.
ATACACATAATATAATTCTTACATATTGAGTAACTTAGGCGTAGAATACTATTACATAATTCACTTAGAACCGTATGACGTATAGTAAGCACAGATCAATACACGAATGCTAAAAACATTTCCATCTGTTGCCAGATTCAATAAACATAACAATAGTAAAAAAGTATTGCCAAAATGTTAAAAGAGTTTCAATAACGCGTTAAAGTCGACACACGCAGTTACTATAATACTTGAAAAGATGAAAATATGTTTTAAAGTTAATTTCTGTCAACTATCATAATAATTATGTCGTATTCTTCTTGAAACGTTTCATTCTTGCACCTTCGAGTCAAAACGCAATGGGGTTGTTTCCTACAGTCAAAAGTACTAATTTAATCACTGAAATTGATAGAATAAGTAAAAAATAATAATAACATGGAGTGAGAAAAAACTTTCACTTTCCCAACGCTTGATTTTTATTTATTTATTTATTTTTTTTATTATTTTTTTTAATGTCCGATTTTGAAAAAAAGGCTTGGTCTTTATGACGTCACAAATGATGTACTTTGGCGCATCTGTCTACCGCATTTCCACGTTATGATAATCGAGAAGTGAATTAAATATTGCGCACTACGCTTGCTATCAACCATATTGTTGCCAGTACACGTGAGTAAAGATGCGAATTAAATATTGCACTCTGTGAATGGCAACTTTAAATGGCATTTCATCATTTGTGATGTCACCAGCAGAAGCGCAAACAATAAAAGCGCACCGATTAACACTAGAAAGACGACGTTTTCCGTATACCAAGAAAGACTAGCAGCGGTCATTTTGACAGCTATACTTAAAAATGTGAAAATGATTTATTTTCGGGATTTTTAATCATAGGAAAGATTTGTTTTGATGCATTATAAATTCATTTAACAATTTAATCATAATATAACCTGTAAATTAGTCTGAGAGCTTTTTTTTTTAATTTAATTTATGTTCTATCAAGTGAAAAGCATATATACAGTAAGTAAATGATAAGGCGAAAGATTAAAGTTGTACAAAATAGAGGAGATTTTCAAAGCATGAAATCATTATTTTCAACTATTCATGTGATTCATTTCTTAAATGCATAAATATCGTAATATACTTACATTATTCTTCTTTACAATATTTACGAATAATCATCTTTATCACTTTTCATATACATGAGCCACAAAATGTCTTTTTGAAATCAGAACAAATAATCATAGTTTTATTTCCGCATTATTTCATTTGACTTCGTTTTTGTTTTTTCTCCTAGGTTAGACACGTTATCATCATCTTTTTGTGCAATACTAGGTTTCGAAAAATTATCGCAATCAACTGATGAAAGTACATTATTTTCATCGCTTGGAATGTATTCCTCCTCAGATAATTCAGACTACGCATCCAAACCAGAATCAATTTCAGGCAAATCCTGCAACAGTTGCAGGAATTCATTTTCTGATATGTTTTGCTTTAGGACGGTCCTTCGCGACATCATAAAGAGAATAATTAGACTGGACCTTTCAAGAACATCAAAGGAAAGGAAAGAAACGCCTACGTTCCAAGTCAAACACATGTTTTGGTGCATAAAATAATTCCAGAACAAGTTTTTAGAATTCACCTGTTATAAATTAATCCATTTTCAAAACCAAAAGAATATTATGTTTCCGGTCCAATGCTTTTCAAACTCACCTTTCTCAACTTTGCCCCCTGCTATAACAGCAGAAAAAAACACGTGACCAACAGGTGTTTCGCATTTTCCTAATGGTTCAAAGAACTGTACCTGACCAGCAGATGCTACCCAAACTCACTAATTACAAAAGAATGCAATTCACCCTGACAAATAACAAAAAATCCATAGTGCACATATCTGATAAGAGAAAAGTGAACAAAACCGGAAGCATAAATAACAGCGGTCAAAATGACCGCCGTCAGTCTTTCTAGGTATAAACACTTATAGCGACTGTAATAATGGGCCTTAAAGAAATAAAATTTACTTTTGTAAGATCTTAATAAATAGTTAGGAAAAGTCAATAAAGGGGAAAGAAATTGAAAATAAAACGCAGTAAATATGAGCCTTTGAAAATCGTTTGCACGCAAAATGACCGCCTCCGTCTTTCTAGTATTAAAATATTTTTTTAAAAACTATTAAACTTAGTCAAATTGATTAATGTGAAAAACCAACGTAAATAAAGCACAAATTCTGAAGAAAATACTGCATGTAGCTACTTCAAGGCTACAATGGAGCCTCTTCATCGGTGCAAGAAGCTCACCAACACAACCAAAAGTCGCGAGAGAACAAGTCAAAGTATTTAAGCAATGGTCAGATCCTATGTTTCTAAGCATGCTCTTCCAGAAAAAAATACTTTTTAAATTAATGAAACGACCCCATTATTAACAGTCAAGTTTCAATTAGCCATCTATAGAACCATTGCAGCTCGAAAACTAAACGCTGTCAGACCATCAGAGAAAATCTCCGTCAAGTTCTGCATCCAAGAACAAGTGCAGCTGCGATCGTCGCCGAATCTCGATAACACAGAACCTCCTAAAAGTTTCATTTTACTCACAACCTTACAGATTTCACAATCTAAATTTTTCATTCCTGCTCAGTGCAGTTTAAATTCATCTTGTGTTTCAAAGCTGTTACTATTTTCGAACGTTCAGCAGAAGTTTTGCGAGTTTTGAATTTACTACGCCATTTTGACTCTGGCGAACAATAGTTAAATTCAAAGAGGCATATACGTCTTTTCGATAGTCTCTGACAGCAGGACAGCCAGTTTTTGAATAAGTAACTACGTGATGTAACTAAAACTTACCAATACACTTGCTTAACAATTAAAATAATACTAGATTGACTGTTTGCATTTTACTACCAAAAGTACTTGGGGTTGACCCATTGAGAAGAGATAAAATGGAGGAAGTGAAGACTTTCTTACGCGAACCAAAGACCCAGAAGACAAAGACGTGATAGCTTTTAAAGTAAAGCATTGGAAGAAATCAAGTTTCTTTCGCTAGTTTCACACCATACGTGTCAACCATTCGGCGTTGTTGAGTCACCTGACTTGGAGTCGTCGCTTCTGCTAAGACAATGATTAGACTTGCTCATTCCATTTATGTTCCTGCTCTAAGGGTTGACCGGCAAACGGAATGAATGTAAAAGCAAAAATACCCGTATGTGCAATAGAGATTTCTATAAGATATCTAAAACAAACCGGAGCGATTTGTCTCTTCAAGGGAGCAATAGACTAGTGAAGGGCGATTGGGACGAGCTGAGTATTTAAAACAGAATAACAAAAAAAAAAGCAGTTAATAGATTAAATGTATTTTTAACGCAAGTACAAACTTTTTTTCAAGCATTAAAGATCGGAAATGATGCTCAAAAATTTAGACAAGCTTACTTTTACGCTTTGTTTTTAAGTAACTGTGGGCGGATGCTAACTGGAATTTTTAAAATATTGCATTTGAATTATTTATTCATTCATTCATTATTTATTTATTTATTTATTTATTCATTCATTTTTTTATTATTTTTTTATATTTTTTCAACTATAGGAGGTCAAATATTTTAAATGTCTATTATTAAAGTAGATGTTTCTCCATTCCTTCCTTCCCCATCATCTTTCATTTCAAGCCTAAAAAAAATAGGTTTTTATGTTTTTTTGAGCAATCACGATTGCTTATTGTTCTCATTTGACTGTTTTGATGTCCTATCTTTTTATTTTCCTACCGCCACCCTCTGCACCTCACCGCCGACGGGCTCCTCACGATGCTGCTCCTATAGCGAAAACCGTCTCCAGGTTGCATCCATGTCCTACACACACGCGCATACATACACAACTACACACACACGCACACATAAACACATGCACACACATTCACCTACACACACATACACACACGCATACATACAGACACCTACACATACACACACACAAAAACATTCACACATACATACACACAACTATTCACACATTCATGCATACATAAAGACACCTACACATACACACACACATACACACAACTACCCACACACTTATGCCAGCACACAGACACAAATACACATGCCTACACACATACACAAACCCTCTACACACAAACACACATACCCCCCACAAACAAACACGCACGCCTACATACACACACTCGTGATTGCGAAAAACATAATTTGAATTCAAAATGTCAAAATTCAAATTATTTATTTTTTTTTTTTTTTGAGCAATCACGATTGCTTATTGTTCTCACTTGACAGTCCTTGATGTTCCGGTTCCTTTTTCAGCTTGGACCAGGCCTGCAGCACCACCGTCCACCGGCGGCGGCGCGGCTGATCCTGAGCACTGTCCCCCGGAATCCACTTTTGCTGGGCAGTGGCGTCCATGTGTTACACACGCATGCTCCTAAGCTATATCTTTGCTCCTACTCTTCACCCAAATGCGGAACATCCTTTGTTCATAAACATTCCAGGGTGTCAGTTTCAGTGAAATTTTATTTTGTTTTTTTTTACGTTTTTACCCCATCCTACATTTCGGTAGCGTTTGAATATTTTTTTAGTTCAAACAATATTTTTTAAAACTTTAGAAGATTATTTTTTAAGCTATAAAATCGCCCGTCAAAGTATGACGAGTGAAAATGGCTTCTACACTTGAACGAAGCCATTGCCTGTTTGGTGATATTTTGATCGTTGAAATTGTAACCGTAACTCCAGTGGATTAACCCTAAACTTCAGTAGGTAGCGTTCATTGTTGACCATTTTTTGGCTTCTTTTTCCCCTAAAATGAGTCTTGCCAGTGAAACAGTTAAGTTACCGGATCGAGTTCAGTCTTGTCACAATAAAGCCTTTTCCTGCATGTTAAATGTTACCAAAACATATTAACAAATTATCATGCCGTGGCGTGAGTGTAATTGCTGAAACTCGCGGGTTACTCGATCATTGGCTATTATATATATATATATGAAGACTTTAGGAAAATAAATTTTATCTCAAAAAAGTAAGACAAGTTTTTGGATTTATATATTTAATAGTGGTACCCGCACGGCTTTGCCCGTAATTGAAAATTAAAAGGTCATTCGGTTCGCCTGTATATTTACAAATAATGGATGACGAATTTCTCGCCAATTGGCTATGTTCATTCGCTCTCCCATTCCACGTCATGATAATTTCGTAATTTACTCGTCCATCCTATGATAATTTTGCTCCGGAAAATGTTTTTAAAATTGGAATAGAAAAAGAACAAAATCGAATTTTTGAAAGATCGCTTCGAGGTGCACACCCCCATGCTACAAGCTAACTTTGTGCCAAATTTCATGAAAATCGGCTGAACGGTCTACGCGCTATGCGCGTCACAGAGATCCAGACATCCTACAGACATCCATACAGAGAGACTTTGAGCTTTATTATTAGTAAAGAAAAAGATAAAGAAAACCATCACAGTCTTTCACAGTCTCATCACAGTGATATTATGAGCTTAATATGAGTCAAATGACGTAAAGACAATCCAATGCAATTTATAATTTTGACCATAGAGCTAAAAAAAATTTCTTACAGATCATAAAAACTCAGTATTGCAAGTGTGATTAAAAATATTTTCAGAATGATTAAAAAATTAACTTCATACAAACTGTAACTTCTTTTGGTTTTCGAGAGATACTCAGCAGTTTCTAAACTTGAGACCATAATAATGTAAATATTCTGGAATAACCTCATAACACAATTTTTAACTTCTAGTTCTTAACCAAGCTATTTCTTGCGCCGACAATAAAAGCAAATGCATCACGAACCCAGATCAAAAGAAATAATCGGACGGTTGTTCGGCAATTGGTGTCGTTTCAGTACAAATTGTCCCTTAGCCTCCCAGAGCAACTCTCGAATTTACCAAATGGGTTTCGCTCAGGGACACCTTACATTCCCGAAAAATCCGAAGGAGTTAAATCGTTCAGCTGGGAGTGAAGTCATAAAGGGGTTGTAAAAAATCTCCCAAAGTTTCGGAAGTTCGATTTGCTACTGTTTCCGTGACTGCAATTCGTTAAACAACATTTTGGTTCTATTTTGGTTGTTATATATGCCTAAGTTGAGAACAATATTTCTGGGAATGCAGGCTTAATTAAAGATTTTGCGTATTCGCACTTTATTTGTAACTTTGTTGTCAAAAATTGAGAAGATAAAATCTAAGCTGTTTAAGTGATTTGCCATTTTAGGGGATATGTAGTTTATCGATAAATGCCACCTTAGGAGGTTTTTTGCGTAATAAATAGATTAATCTAACACTACGCTTTTTTATTATACAAAATGCAAACATTTTTCGTAACTGCAATCCAACAGACTCACACTAGTTTGCGATTATATCCCATCGTGCAGTTTCACATTCAAACGCGATTTTCTCATTTTAAAAATTCATATTCCCTTTCCTAGAAAACTACTATACATATTAATTTGAAAATTTTACTACATTTTATTTATATGTTCCTAATCATTAAAGGGTCTAAGGACCTTTAATCTTCAAAATCTTCGACTTTCCAGAAAAATTAATGTTATGCGTATTATAATTCTGAACAATTTGATACCTTATTTATTACCATACACAAAAAAGCTTCTCAAAAATTATCGTAAAAATGCGTAACCTCTCCCCGTAGAGATTTATGTTAACAGCAGCTGTTTAAGCGTCTTTTTCTCAGGTGCCTGTTTCTTCGGTATTTCCGTAAAACTTTTAATGTATGTTTATCTGGTTTATATTATGAACTGGACCTTTTTTTTTTTATTTGAAATTCTATAAGTCAATATCAAAAATTTCCAAAATTTTGAGCAAAAATATATTTTTTTAAACATTAACTTCCATTTTTAGTTAAAATTTAGATTCAGATCATAAATATATACCAGGCAAACATGTATGAAAAGTTTCATGGAAATATAAAACAAACTTTCTGAAATATCATGCGCGCAAAACGAGAAAACGGAAGAAACCAGCAACTGAGAAAAAGAGGTTTGAACAGCTGCTGTTAACATACATCTCTATGGGGACAATTTACGCATTTTTACGATAACTTGAAATGTTTTTGGCGTATGGTAATAAACAAGGTATCAAATTGTTGAGAATTAAATTATGCATAACATATATTTTTTCCAGAAAATTGAAAATTTTGAAGGTCCTTAGACACCTTAGCCAAACCCTGCGGCACGACAGCCCGTAAGTGCCAAGGTCTACTGTGCCCAACTCAGTTCTCCTGACCAGGGACTCTGGGGTGCAATGCAGATGCTCCAGTTAGGTGGTCAGCCAAACGCGAAACCCCCAGTGTTTGGTTCCCAAGTACGCTAGATACTCATTTTACCAAACCCACTGAAAGGATGAACGGCTGAATTAAAAATGACCAACCAGGGGAATAGAACCCGGGCCTATGGCGTGGGCGCACGAAGCGCTGCTACTGAGTCACTGGGCTGCATGTTCCTAATCATACTGACGTTAAAGTTTTGCTTTACGTTTCATAGCTATTTTTATGGCCAAAAACGGTATTTTTTTTTCATTTAAAAAAGTGACTACAGGTTAAAATGTAATAAAATATGAAACATGCCATAAAATTATCGCCTTAAATTTTGATTGCTTTAATTGCCTTAAAATTTAATTGTCTTTTATTTCAGTTGACTCCCAGATAAATATTGAAAACCCTGTGAAATTTGTAAGTTTCTATCACTAAAACTTTTTGGGAAAAGGGTACGCAAAATTTAGCAATTTAACATTACGCATATACAGGGTACCGACTCTCCTCCAGTTTGAACAAATAAGAGACAACTTTGTTGCATTTCTTTTTCTTCTCAACCGAAACTTGTAAAAAATCAACCTGTTTCACTTGAGTTAAATACAAAGTAACAGCATATTCACTGCAGCACATATTTTTTTTTTTAAACCTAGCGAATTCAGCTGCGTTTTAGACTCGTAAATTGCAAGAAGCTTTCCTAATGAATGGAATATCGCTTTGGAGATTCAAACAAATACCTTATTAATCACCAGGAAAAGGCAACCAATTTTAAAAGAAGCTTTTTTCCCCGTTTTGCTCGATTCCTTAATGATGATGAGCAAACTTCCGATAGGAATGACAGTGGCAAACAAAAAAAAAACACTAATAAGGAGAAAAGCTTGTTTTTCAAGTCGATGCACATCACGCAATCATTAATTGCGATGGGAAAGGATTTTTCGTTTTCTAATATTTTTTTCTCTTTTTCCCCGAGAATGAACGGGACAACTAATGATGAAGCAAAATAGGGAAGCCGAGAAATTAAGTGTTTTAAGCAAAGTCTCCTTAATTTGTGAAAGAAATTTTTCGTCTTGCGTTAGTTACATAAGCATTTTAAAAGCAATATACATCGAAGAAAACTTGAAGACAGAGTTCAAAAAATAATTATTTGAACTTTTAATTGTATTATGTTTCTTTGGCATGAAGCCTTAATGCATTTATTAACCATGAATGTATAACGGCAATGATATATTGTTTCGTTCAAAACTAAACGAGTCTATTTTTCCATAAACCACCATCGACTTTCTAGCATGTATCTGATCACAATATTCTCTTAGGTAAGACTGCAAATTATGTCAAACACTCACATAAATTATCTTACATCACTGGAATCGTTATTAAATTCACTATTATATTTTTTTTATAAATAACCTTTTTATATAAGGAAATATTTACTAAAAGGTATCTAGATTGAATTTTTTTTCGACAATTATTTTTGTATATGATGCAATACTAATTAAAAATAACACATTCCATACAGAGTGCGATTCTTTTATTATATTTTACACTTTTCATTCTTTAAAAGACAAGTAAAAAACAGCTCATCCTAATACTTTTTTACCTTCTAGAAGCAAATGAAATAGGATCCCTGACAACCACTTGACCGCGCGATTTCCAATGTAAAATATTGACCTAGAAAATATTACTCAAGAATGGGTCTGACCCCCCCCCCCCCCCGAGTAAGGGTATGTAGAGATTATTACAGCTCCGCTCCCCCCCCCCCCTCTTCGGAACCTTTACGTAGTTAATGAATGGCCCGTTATGTGCTTCGCGCTGTAAGCCGCGTGGTGTGTCAATTGGCGCTGAAATCGTTTATTTTGAACGGTAAAATTTACTGTAATTTTTTTCTATACTGTAAACAGTCTCATTTACAGTAATATTTATCATAAAATTTTCCGGAATTTTTAACAGTGTACGGAGGGTATTAGAAGAAAAGATACAAATTTATTTACGAGCTTTTTACGATGACGTTCCAGCTATTCAAGCAGCCGTGACGCAGGCGTTAAAGAAAATTCCCAAAACCGAATTTAAAAAGTTTTCAGACAAATTGGGGTTGACCATTCTGAAGTTGTAACTAATGGGATCATATTTTGAATGAATATTAGCTTTGAAAGATATTATTCAGCTTATTTAATCGTATCACTAAAAATTTGACTGTTTTTAGATCTTGCTTTGAATGTCAGCCAACAAAAAAATAGTTGCATTTCTTGAAGGTTTTCAGTCTCAGACTATTTTGATGAAACCGTGTGACAACGATTCTGGCATATTTTTGCACTAGAAACTCGCCCATTGTCGTATGACGGGTGAAAATTGTTTCTATATTTGAACGAAGCAATTGCCTGTTTGGTGATATTTTGACGGTTGAAATTTTAACCCTAACTCCAGTGGATTAACCCTAAACTCCAGTTGATAGCGTTCATTGTTGACCAGTTTTTGTTTCTTCATTATCCTAAAATGACAGTATTAACAGTAAAACAGTAAAGTTACCAGATCCAGTTCAGTATTGTCAAAATAAAGGATTTTCCTGAAGGTCAAACATTACCAAAAAAAAATATTATCAAATTACCATGCCGCGGCGAAAGTTTCATTGTTGGTGACGTCAGCGTTATTCGATCAGCGAATTCGCTATAATATATGTCAGGATTTCTCTTTCATCGCCCGTTTTACATGCACTTTTTTCTCTGCTTCAATCTTTCTTTTACTGGTCACAAATAAAGTTGAAAACTTCTACTCATTTTCTAAAATTTAACCTTCATTTACGCATAAAAGACAGAAAATATATTTTAAGTTATGTTTATGTCTGATGGAAAGCTACTTGCAAAACAAGCACGTTCCTTTTTTCTTTGGTAGTAACTTAATCCAGCACGGAGTTATGCTACCTGCAACCGGAGAGCAACTTTTATGGAGACGAAATTTGTAGCTGCCGTAAAACTATCCGAACGCAACAAAATATCTGCTGAGATGGTGTCCATAAATATTCAACTCGGAAACATTTCGAATCGAAATCTTTCGTTTCTATCTAATCCCATCGAATAGCATAACTGACAATTTCAATATCTGTCAGGACATAGACTCAGATATATCCGGCAGTAAAATGGCGCCCCGTATGAGAATTTCTTTATCTTTCGGATTCACAATGCAGTATATTTTCCCAATTCACTGACGTGAAGAAACTTATAGGATGTCCTAGTTATTGCTCGTAGGAGTGTGTGCAAACTGCTGTATATTATTTCAAACAAAGTTCCGCCGAGGACAAAGGGAATTGATGATTGCGTTTTATTTAAATTCCTCTTTTATCATTCAGCTTTGAACCTAGATCCTTCTTTTAGTAAAAATTTGAACATTACAGTTACAATTGCTGTTTGTAGAATGGGTCTTGGTTGCCTGATCGGTAAAGTGTCGGACTCGTAACTGGAGAGTTGCGGGTTCGCTGCCAGCCCGTCGAAGATCCTCCGTGTACTTTAATGGCAACTGGAGCACGTTACATATGAGGCAGTGAAAAGCAAAGGAATGTAAGCGGCAAAATTAACAATTTGGAGCTAACCAGTACAAACAAAAGGGAAATTCTCCCATGTCTTTGTGCAAGAGATGATACTAGTAGTTCTAGTAGGTGCTGCTGCACAGCATGATTTAGAAAAAAAATCAATGAAAGTCTACCTAGGACTAGAGATCCTAAATACGGAGAGATTGGACAACCGGAACGACGGCCATCTTATGTCCAAAGATGCTCACTCCCCGTAGACCGTAATGCATCTTCTGCCCCAAATATCACTGTACATTGTATCGTAAAAAATATAAACTAGTTATGATATTTTAAATTGCAATGTGCAGATCACAAATATCTGTTTTCTATTTTTATGAAAAGGTTTTTGAGAAAAAAAATTTCTTTGTAAGCACTATGACGATACGAAACGAATCGCGCCGGATTGCTAGACTTTGCGCTCCCTCCGTTTAATGAAAATATAAGGAGAAAAATAAATCCGTCTGTTCTTTCAAGATTTCATGTCCGTGGTAAAGCTAAAAATTCACATAGCACAGCATTTTGAGCTGACAACACTTGGACTAAACATGGCGGAGATCGGCCCGTCGTTGTCCAATCGTTGCGTATATAGGATCTCTACCTAGGGCGTTATCTTTAAGCGCATTTTATGCAAAACTGGAAAATGTTCACTTACATCCCTTTGCTTCTCACTACCTCATATGTTTGTGGTCACAAAGTCCTCCAAGTGAATCAATACCACTGGGAGTGCTGGATCAGGGGTTGCTCGCTCCTAGTCCGGTTCAAAAAAAAAAAAAAAAGCAGAGCTGTCTCCAGGACCTCTTCCAACCAGTTAAACCACGTGTAGTCGTAGGTGCTAAAGACTCTGGATTATGATGTGATGATGATGATAGTAGAATAATTTCTGGAAAAGAAGAAGAAAAAAAAATTATACACTGATCTGTAAACAGCTAAAATAAATAAGTCTCTTCTACATTATGGTACTTGTTGCTTTTTTTTTTTTTTCAAAATAGTATTAAAAAAAAACCTTTGATGCAAAATGTTTAAACAATAGCAAAGAATGGGTGAAAATCTAACGCTTTTCGAATTTTCAGGCTCGTTGCGTGATTGGCAGAAATTTAGCCACTACTTTCTTCATTAAATCTATCAATAAAAAGTGATGGAACTGTCATACAGTTTTCTTTTTGATCCCATTGGAAAAAGCGACATTTTTTACTCCAGATCTCTCTCGATCTATGATCGAAAAAAATTGCTTCTATCTTCAAAGGAAAAAAAGTTACAAGCGTTTTTAAATCAAATTCGAAAAATGTCATTTGATTCAGGTTGTCAACCATTTTATTTTCGCGTTTCCAAGGTTATGCTTTTTGAATCCATTGTTTCTTTCCTTATTTTGCATTTAATTTCTTAAATTTATTTTATTTCGTATTTCCATGGTTATACTTTTAAAATCCAGCTTTCGCATTTTAATTTCTTAAAAGTATTTTAATATCTGTCGTCATTGTTTGAAAGGGTAATTTTGCATGGTGTGTTTTTTTTTTTTTCATTTATTTAAGCCTGATTGTCGAATATATGTCACTTGACGTAATTTTTATTCTCAAGGTAGCCCGGGGAAAGCCAATCAACGCAGCTCTTAATATATAAAGATTTGAAAGCTACTGTTAATGTGATTTTATCCTTTTTTTTTTGTTGTTGGACGAAACATTTATTATTACCAAAGAAAAAACTTCCGCTTTACTCGCAAAAGGGCTGGGTTCCGGTACCATGGTCGCTTGGCACGTTTTGATTTGTTTTTAACCGAGTGAAATGTACGACATTTTCTTCTTTTTTTCTGACGATGATTTTTGAATGTTTCACTGGATGTTTTTTTTTAAATTTATTTAATTTTTTTTTTCCGTTAGACGGATGGATTATGATAGCGTGGTTGCTAGGCGAGTTTGGCGATGAACAATAGAGTTGCGGAACTATTCTTACATTTGAAAGATATTATTTGATGTCTCTTTTTTTTTTTTTTTTTTGTTTATTTTGCGAAATATTTTAAATGTCAGTAAAAGCCGCTTCACTCACTAAATAGAGTTTTAAAACAACTGTAAATCTAATTTAATAATTTGGCGAAAAGTTTTAAATTCCAAAGAAACTTTAATAGTTTTTTTTTTTTTTTTTTTTTTTTTTTTTTGAGAAGGTCTGTACGCATTTCATATAAAGAAAAATAATCATTTCACATCAGAAGGGGAGGGGACATAATTTTTTTTTTAATTCAACGGACTTCCATTACATTTTTAGCGCGGGCATTGCTGTGCGGATACTGCTTGTACCAGGTAAATGTGTAACTATACCTTAAACGCATCATATTTTTAAAGTTATTTTACTATTAGGATCTTGTTTAATTGATGTGAACCATTATGCTGAATTTCCCGAAGAATGAAAAGATTAAAATTTCACTATTATTAAAAGTAATTTGCGATCACATTAAAGCGATTACATTTAACTACTTTAGAAAAAAAAAAGTATTTTTAACCCGTTTCAGATTTTCATTTAAAATGGCTTTCAGAACGAATTATAAGCGTACGTTTTAATGAGGGTTTGAATACATTGTCATCCATCCTTATTAAGAATTAGCAGTAACTTAAGAAGCGTAATGGACATTTTTCCTCCCTTTCTGATGAAAGTACAACAAAACCGCAATTTTTCTGTCACTAAGAAAATATCATTTTAAGTGCTTTTATGACTGAGAATTTAAGTTTTAAAATATTTTCGGTCGTGTATTGAGTTTCATTTTGCATGGGAATATCGCTCTAAAAATTCTAGCGTTCTATGCAATGAAATCAATGTTTTTGCATATACTTTACGTTTACTTTGAAAAACATTTCACGTGCTTTGAAAGTTCCTGTTGCACACTCCTAAAATTTTGTAATTTGTCGTGATCTTAATTTCAAATTATATACTCTGCCGTAGGAAGTTAAATTTCGCATTTTGTATTCAAGGCTCTTTTTAACACGCTTTTATTAGCTTCACCTGTATGTATGTATGTATGTATGTATGTATGTATGTATGTATGTATGTATCTTGTAACGGAATCTTGCAGCTCAAATTTCGCCCACTTTCTGCGATCGGATTCTTTTGAAATTTGGCACGCGACCTCAAACCCGATAACAATGCAATCTTCTATAATCAAATTAATTAATTAACTCTTTTAATTGTTAGTTTCCTCCAATTTTAATCAACATTTTGGCATAAATCCAACAATGTGAAAAAGGAAAAATTTCAAAAAATACATTAAAAAATGCTCGCAAAAATTATTTTAAAATATCTACAAAAAACTTTAATTTTTCTGCATCAGACAAAATTTGTTCCAATGTTCCAAGGTAATTAGAACATGAAATATAATTGTTTTTAACTAATTTCATGCCAAAATTTAGGTGAGCCTTCAATTGGAAATTCATTGCTGATTAGACCATTGTTGAACAAAACTTTTATTCAAATGCATCTCAAATTTTCAAATTAATGTAGATATATATGATTTCCGCACGCATACATCGATGACTGAGATGATTAGCTGGATTAGACAATTACTCCACAGGCAATTTATCAGCGAAGTTGAATGTTTTTAGAGCTCGGCTATTACACTTTAAGGGGTACAGTTGCTCTTTTTAGAGTTGGAGAGACCACGTTTCAAATGCCACCCGAGACCTTTAGTCGCTTTTTTTTTCTTTTTCTTTTCTTTTCTTTCTTTTTTTTTTTTTTTTTTTTTTTTTTTTTTTTTTTTTGGGGCAAATTTCATGAATATAAAAGATTTTGAACAATGTTGAAATGAATATTTTTTCGTAAAACAAGTTAAACTAAAAAAAATAAAATAAAATAATAGTTTAAAAAACTAAAAAAACACGCTTTCGTAGTAAAATAAACTAAAAAGTGAAAAATAATCTTTGGATGATAATAGTTGACCAATCATTTAATTTTAATGTAATACAAAAAAGCGTGGGAGGCTTCTTATCAGTTGTATTGAATTTCTCCCATTTGTTGTCCATGTAAAATGCAAATAGACAGCACACCACGCTTTTTTGTATTACATTAAAATTAAGTGATTAGTCAACTACTATCATCCAAAGATTATTTTTCACTTTTTAGTTTATTTTGCTACGAAAGCGTGTTTTTTTAGTTTTTTAAACTATTCTTTTATTAAACTTACATTCTCTATCGTAATTCCTGCGTTTTACTTCCGGTTGCCAAAAATAATGAAAAATAATTGTAATTATGAAATTAACTTATTTCCGCTTTTAAATTGTTGCCAAAAAGAAGAAATATAATCATAATTACGAAGTTAAAGTAAAGTATTTGTTAATAAATTTAACAAATTATTTTGAAGGCTGAAAGTATGAAAGCATATATTTGTGAAACTTGGGCATTTTAAATTTTTCAAATAATGCAGGTTTCTGAGTTTTCTTTGACTCAGGTCAAGTCATCAATTTAAAAGTGTTTTTAGAAGTTTTTTTTTTATTTTTTTTTTAAATATACATATTTAAAATTGCGCTTCGATTCGAGCATAGAAACTTGTCCTATTTCGAGTAGATAATGGTAAGTATAGACCATATATACTTCTTGGGGAATTGTTGAAGGGGCCTTCAAACTTGGTTCCCCAACGTAGCCCAAAAGATTTTTATTTTTAATTCTGTGGCACAAACGTAGAACAGTGGTGAAAAGTTGGGGCACTTGACGGTAACTGAGGAAGGGGTTACAGTACCTCAAAATGACCAAACGATCAAAAAAAAATTTTATTGCTTATTTCGTAACTAAACACTAGTCCAAACACAGGGGATAAGATTCATTGCTTTAGTTCAAATATTGAAAAAGTTATGAGTGGTTTTAGGTCATGCTCGCTATGTGTTCTTATGCAAAAAGAAAACTTTAATTTGATTTTCTCGATGATCTTTTTTTTTTTTTTTTTTTTTTGTGTGTGCGTTTTCGTGTCATAAGAATCCCTAAGGATTTTTTTCTATTAAAGATACGGCTTTAAAGTAATATTTTTTGCAATTAGGATAATATAGTTAACAAAACTATGCATTGGATAAGTATTTTATAAATTACTCAAATGTTTAGAGCATGTTATACCTTTAAAAACCAAATTTTTTTGAAAAAAATTACGATTTTTTACGTAATTGATCACAGAAAATTTTCTAGTAAATACAAAAGCAAATGAATGCACATATTTTTAGAGATGATGATTGTGATCGTTTAGCAAAAAGCTTTTTTTATTAGTTTAAAAACAAAAAAAAAAGCCTTAGGGATTTTTAAAAATTGAAATTTTCCCAAATGTTTTGAATTTTTTTAAAAAAGTAAGCAAAATTTTAAAATTTTGAAAATAAATTATTGATTACAAAGTAAGTAAGCATGTTATGGTTTCAACGAAAAATAGAATTTGCTTAAATTGAAAAAAAAAATGCTTGTAAGGTAGTGACCCCTGAAAGTCTTTCTGCTGCTTTTCGGTCATGAATTTCAAAATTTGCATTTAATCACGTGTGCACCTTTTTTTTCTACTCATAGATATGTTCAAATACCAGGATTTTTTTTTTTTTGAAAAGTTAGGCCCATCTTAAAATGTCAGTTTGTAGGGCTAAATTACATCATTTTCCGCTATAAAAAATTACATCCAAGAGAATATAACTCTTTTTATACTTTAGTTTCAACAAACTTACAACATATCGTCGGCACTGACTATGCCTAGATAACAAAAGTGAAAAATCGTGTTTTTCATGTTTGATGTTTGCCGTAGTAATCAAAATGAGCTCAAACAATAGTTTTTTTTTACTCTTAAAGTTATCTATATAAATTAAAACATTGAAAATAACTAAACGCATCAGGTGGAGAAGAAAAAATATTTTCTGTGTTTTGCCTCTCCTGAAAAGTACGAAATTTTCACATTCATGAATTTAAGAGGATGCCGACAATATCTTGACATTGACCAGGAACATATACCTGGATTGGCACATGTAGCTAAATAAGATCTATCCATGAAAAGTGGACTCATGAGGCATTTCAAGACTTTTGTAAATGACTAATCCTTTAGAGCTACAATCTTCAATAATATGTTCATATTAATTTTCTATATCAAATGCTTACCCATCATTGAAACCGAATTCAGAATTTAAAATACACAAGTAACGAAAATTATTATTATTTTTTTTTAATCCCGAAAACTCCGACGGGGTCACAAATGTAGAATCAAGAGGGAACATTGAAAATTCTTTTAAAAGCCTTATGCTACTTAAATCAATTACAAGTATTTTATTTGTTAACAAATAGAAATTGAAAACATATATAAAAAATTTAAGTCATTGCTTTCAATTTCCTTGTCGGCCAACAATGAATTCGGTTACTAATCGCTGTATAAAGGCTTAGCCGTAGTTAAAATCAGATTTAAAAAGCGTTACAATTCGAATTCTATATAATATATTTTAAAACATTCCATCAGAAGCAGAAAAAATATTCTTTATTTTGGTACTAATTTTTAAAATTTTCAAATATGTTTTCACTCCGAAAATCGTGAAAAACCTTTTAGAGGTTTTTAATTAACATCTTCGTTAATTAATGTCATCCAAGGAAGCAACCTAGCTAAGAGCACTCTCGATCAACTCTCTTTTTGAACATTTTTTTTTTAAATCGGTCTATTCGTTTAGGCGCTAGAGTGCCACAGGCAGATACACAAATGCAAACACACACAGAGACACTTCAAGCTTTTAACCCCCTTTATTTGTGTGTCGGGGGTTAAAAAATTGATTTAAAGCATCATCTTAGTAACACATGAATTATTAGTAAAATTTAATGCTTATTTGGTAATGCTTTATGTATTAAACGGCCTTTGATAACAAATGAATAAAACATTATAAAGTGAACAAAAATAAAAAAAAATCGAACTTAAGTACAAATTTCATTTCATTATCATATTTAAAACACACCCTATGAGCGAAGATTGCTTTCACAGCGTGCTGCAGTCGCTTTTCTTATGCTGAGAAAGTTTTAGAATTGAAATCTTCGAAGTTTTCCGATTTCAGTTCTTATCATTTGATTAAATCAAGAAAACATTTCTGTGAAAGTACTTCTGCTCTGAATTTCTAGGATAGATTCGACGGTTTATTTTTTGTGTTCTACTATATATTTTTAAGGTAATTTTTTACTGGAAACATAAAATGAAAGGAAGTCTTTCGAAAAAGAATGCTTAAAAAAATAGAAAAGACATACAAGATAGATGGATGGATACAGAGATAGAGATAGATATATGTATATAACGAGAAATAATAAGACAGGAAGATATTTATAAATGGATAGCTGATAAAAATATATGTGTACTCAGGTATTTTTATATCGCCGTCAAATTTATTCTAGCAGCCGTCGAAGGTGGCTAGTGGTAAATAAAATGAAACATTACTTCCTATTCAAAGATGATTTACTCCAGAGACACACGAAGCGTGTCTATATATATATATATATATTAGGGTGGTCCTTATGTTTGAAGTTGTTGATATTTTACGCGACGCCCCTCAATTTGTTCCATTATACAAATAAATGATCCTTGCAAAATTTTAAGTCAATCCATGAATATTAACACGTGCCCCTAGGGCCCTCTTTTTTGAGTTTCGAAGAAAAAATTGCATATTTTCTCAGTTTTACGTACAAATATTTCTACGTTTCATATTTACAGTAATTTGGAAGCTCAATATATGCTGCTACCTCCAGACTGACCATTCTCTCACTTTCATTCCGTAAAACTTTACATGTTACAGAGGGTACATGCACGCCAATGACCTTGGGTAGATATACCGCTCTTCTGAACCCGTTCCAAACTAAGCGGCAGGGGAACATTTTGTTTCCACCAAGATGGACACAAAGGATTCTAAAGACTATTAATGAATGGCCTAGGCCGTTAATGAACGATCTTTGACAATAACAGATTGCCTCCTCCAGACTTTGAGGGTGTTGATTTACAAAATTTTCTGCGTATGTAATAGGTGTGTCAAATAGGGTCACTAGGTTTCAATGTTATAAATATATGAAATGACAATTGCATTTTAATTTTCTGTTCTTTTCATATAAATATACTTAGATGTTTATGCAATTTTTAATTTTTAAAATATAAATTTTGAAAAATCCTCGATACTATATTTTCTATATCTAAAATATAAATTTTAAACAATTCCAGATCGGAATAACGTAAAAATCTATACTCTAAATTAATTTTCTTCTATTTCAGAACATAGTACTTATATGTAAATCCTAACCTGTAACCTTTTTTCTACATCTGATCAACTTCAACATAAAAAAGCTTGACAATTATTGATATCTTCTCGCCTTTATCACTGTTAGACAAATGCCATATAGGGATAAGGATGCTGTTCATTTGTTAACAGTCTGTGTAGATGCAGTCAATTTAAATGCAAATAACCTTGTGATCAATCGTACAATCCCTTAAGAGAGCAAGAAAAAATCTTCTAGAGGAAAAATCAAATTTCATGAATTCAAATTCAGATTTTGTATTTATTCACTGGGATACAAAGCTACATCCAGATGCAACTAAGAACGCCGATAGGCTTACCGTGACAGCTTCAGGTCCCAATGTTGAACAGCTACTCGAAATTTCTGATATATTTCTTCAATTGTATATGATATTTTAGATGATTGCTCGTTACTTCTAACTGTTCAAGTTGTAGTGCTTGACACAACGGCTTGCAATTCCAGCAGCATAAATTGTGCATGTATTTTTTAGAGCAAACATTGAACGGTGATAGATTACATTTGGATTGCCATCATCATGCACTTGAAATCGTACTGCAGAATGTGTCTTTAAAGCAGTTCTTGCCTTTCTTAGTTCTAGACCCGATATTCTATTATTAAGCATTTTGTGGAAATATCTCCATCTTTCAAAACTTATAAAATTTAATCCAGTACACACAACACTTACATTCTTAAAGACGAAGTCGATGATGTATTGTTGTTTGTAAAAAGTGAATATTGAGAAAGAACTTTCCTTTTAAGATTACAAAGACTTCGCATAACTTGTAATAATATTTCCTGGTAAAGACCCTCCTAGAGGGATATGTTTCGGCAACCTGGAGCTTATCCCGAGCCAGTTGGGTGGCAACAGGAATTTATTGCTTGAAAATTTATGTATTTAGGAAATCATTTAAATTGACCTTACATGAGGAGGAAGCCCTTAATTGCTGTTTTTACAGTTCAATGCTGTATGAAGATATAGTTTTTCGCTGCAGCCCAATCGAAGCTCCTTTAAATAATATAATGTGCCAAAAAAACTAGCAGCGTACAAAATGATAAAAAACATGCAGCAGAAGCAGCGATTGAAAAATTCATAAATCACTTGTGGTATTTAGGGGATGAACTAGTAGCTTTGAACGTATTGGATGAAGGAATTAACTTTGAAGATACGAAAAGACTACTCAAAAAAAAAAAAAAATGCTTGCTGATAAGGAAGACGTGTCTGATGATTGTAAAAAATCATTCATGTAACGGTAGATGATTTGAAATACTTTCTTAATAAAGATTTTCCTCTTTATAGAATCAATTACAAGTTAATAAAACTGTTTAATAAGTTACAAATATGTACCAAAAGATGTTTTCCTTCTTGATCCTGATTTATTGCAAAATGAATGAAGCTATTTGAAGGGAAGAGAGATCGTTAAAAATGCTGAAAGTTGTGAATCATACAACTGAAAAAATACACACGAGCGAGATACATTGAGAAAAGCGTACGATTAAGGTAAAGTTTCTAAAGCATTATTTCATTCTTATTCAATGTAAAATGCTTAGATGATATAAAGTAATTTAAAAGATCAATTTTAATGCTACCTCACTGTAAAAATATTTTGCTAACCTAGGAGAATCTACGAACTGGGTCTGAAGTAAAAACTCGAAGATTTTTGAGAAAATTATCAAGTGTGTTAAAGTTCAATGTCCTAGGGGCACGTGTTATTATTGACCGATCGAGTTCAAATTTTGCACACGTTAACTTTTATTAAAGTGTCACAAAACTAGGGAGCGTCACTTGCTGAATTCCGAGGAAAAAGTTTTCCCATATAAATAAGGACCACCCTAATATATATATATATATATATATATATATATATATATATATATATATATATATATATATATATATATATATATATATATATATATATATATATATATATATATATATATATATATATATATATATATATATATATATATATATATATATATATATATATATAACATTCTCAAAAAAACTCAATTTTTTTTAATCAGACTAGTAATTCCAATCAACATTTCATTTCACGGACCAAGTGCTGTTTCATATTATTCAGTCGTTGCTTCAAAATAGTAAGAGTTAGAAAGTTTTTTTTTTTTTTTTTTTTGACATAACGTACTGCATGTAGGAGCGGCAAGATTTTGTTTTAATATATTCAAGGTGGCCATAATCAAACGACTCTACTATAAAGTTGACTCATGACGAAACTATTGCTCAGAAACTTCCTATATATTTTCGACAGTTTCGAAACTTTTTCTCAACATAACATGTTCAACATGGCAGCCATCATTTTCGACTACCTTCTGGAAACGTGAGATAGCTCGTTCTATGGTTGACCGCAGTGTGCTCTCGAAAATACTAGGAATTTAAGAAATGCTGCTTTTATAATCAGGCTCAGTTCTAGGATTGTAACGACTTACAATAGGTTTCAATTGAGGTTGGGAAGGCCACAGATGACAAGATTAGTTGCTGTTGACACTTTTTCGGTGCAGGGATTTTCGAAGACGGCCTTCACACGAAAACTAATGTATGGATGAGCTCTATCCAGCGAAGGTGATGAAAAATATAGTGAAATCTAAATAATGAACTAGTTGTAAATATGTATTGCATTAAAACGGCCTCGGAGTGTAAAGTTTTCCACTATATTTTTATTTGCTCCCACGAATTATCGTACGTATCTATACAAAATATCGTTATTTCTGAGCAATAATTTCGTCACCGGGCAACTTTGAAATTGGCTCATTTAATTATAGCCAAGTTGTATATTAAAATATGAACTAATCAATAACGAATTCATCTCTTACAAGCGAAAAAATTATATATTATTTTTTATAAAATTAATTACTGAAGTAACCCACGAGCAGAAACCATATCATAGTTTAATGAAAAATTAATTTAGAGCTTTTATTCGGATACCCAAAATTTGATATTAAAATATTCAGTATTCTTTTTGCTATGCTAAAAAAATTAATTTTTCTGCTGTTTAGGGGACTGTACAACTTTGCAAAATGAAAGTTTATTTCTGCACAAAACGATATCAAAATAGGTCATTAAAACAATGTAGTAATCAATTATAACATGGCATCATTGCACAAATTATTTTTCCCTCCTTCTAAATGCTATATATATACAAAAATAAAAACGTTTCGCCTGTTCTATATTTACCACTAGTGTAAATAATGCGTACACGATATAGGAAATTTAAACATTAGTTATTTTTATTCATTTTTTTTTCACACGACTTATGAAATTTGAAGTTTAAAAGCAATCAAAAGAATATAATTAAAACGCGGTGTCAAACACAGCCTGTGTGTTCTCAATTGTCAGACTCGATCTCTTTTGGAACTTTGTGTGCACGTGGATTTTTTGAAAACTCTCAAACGAAAACTTGCCAATCGTAGAGAAATCATACTTCCTACTAAGTTTTCAGCAAAATGCTTCTTTTTATTTTTATATCTAACAATAAAATATTTTTACCGGATTTATAAGAAAAAAACCATAACAAAGCCCCAGAATTTTCACTTATATACTTAAAATGTACGCGTTGCAACGATAAATTTGAGTTACTATCTTTGACAACATCTTGTTGTTCCTTAGATTCTCTCTTTAGTAAGGGGACCCCTAGCCCCATGTAAGGATACGTGTGATTCCCCCCCCCCTCCATATTCTTACGTAAAAGATTCCATTTCGTTTTTCAAAATAACGAAATAAGGAACCTTACATCACTGGAATCGTTAATAAAAAAATTCTAAAAACCGTTTTGGGTAAAGAAATATTACTAAAATGTTGGAATTTTGATTGAATGTTTTTTCGACATTTTTTTATGTATGATGTGATGCTGATGAAAAATAAAGCATGTCATACATAATGCGATTCTTTTACTATATTTTACACCATTCATTCTTAGTAAAACAAATAAAAACAGCTCAGCCAAATATGTTTTTTACCTTCCAGACGCAAATGAAATATGATCCTAGCGAAACCACTCGTCCGCGCGATTTCTAATGTAAAATATTTAATTGAAAAATCTTACGTAAGAATGGGTTTGAAACCTACCCCCCCCCTCAAAGTAAAGATATATAGAGATTTTTTTAACCCCTCTCTCCCTCGGGACCCTTACGTAGTTAATGAACGGCCCCTAATATTTGACCTTGAAATGAGCATTTTGTATATGGTGGCTGAATAGTTATTCGCTTGTGTGTGAAGTTGTTCTTTGTTAATATCTTTTGTTCTACTGGTTAGAATGCAATTAAATTTGGTACTCAAGCTTCTTTTCTCCGAAGAACTTAATTATGTAGTAAAAAATAGAGGTGTTCTATTCAAACATTCAAGCTTTGTGCCCATTTCACTTTGTATATAGCCACTCCTCAAAATTTCAAATAACTCTCAATAAGACTTGAGTCCATGTCGATTGATTTCTTTCTTTCTATCTTAGTATGTATAATAATCGAGTTGGTAAAAAGTTTCCCATTACTGTATAAATGCATTTACGTGCGTTTCAATTCAAATTTGTTTTCTGTTTTCAGCCAAATGAGAGAAAATACATTGAGCATAAAAAGTGCTACCCCTGGCATGGATGTCATCAGAGCGTAGTGTCCCTCATACCAAAAAGCATTTCTAATGTTCGCTTTAAAAGTGAAATTTATACGTTTCTACTTTTGTGCTTTGACGAAAGTTCAAATTACAATTACAAATGCATTTCATGTGAAATTTTCCCTAGATGCATATGAAACATCTCCTCTTCGTAATATTGTGTCCATTTTGTGCTGAAGTTCGATAGATTAAATGAAATTTCAGATATATTGAGGAAAAGATTCAAAGTTAAAGTGTTCATATTTTTAAAAAGCCTTGAAGCCACCTTGGGTGTCACGCCCGAGACGGGTGTCAACCGGAGAATAACGCCTCTCACCCCTCTCCCCCCCCATTCAAAACTACTGCATAACACAAAAAACATAAATTGTAGATGTATCAAATTCCATTTATACAACCCTATCCATTTATCACGGTACTTCTATTAATCACCATGTTTTACTATCTTTAAGTGAGGCCACTTATCTCACCTTGAAATTTTGATAAACAGAACCTCTGGAAGATAACATTCAATTAGTTAAGATCACTATAAATAAAATAACCACAGTTTGAAGCTAAAATATTCTGTTACAACAACATTGCACAAATATAAACATCATTACCAATCGTGTGCTTGCGATCGTTTTGAGACGAAATTCGCTGATGTTTCTACGCGTCGACAAATTTGACACCATGTCGGCTAATAACCAAATTATGCTTCAATAACTGTTTCAGCACTTCAACCGTAAGTTACTTAAATCCTGATGTCTCTACGTGAGACATCTCCAGTATCCGTAACAAATAAATGCTACAAGCAACGGTAAAATTAAAAATTTTAAAAACCCGACTGAGTCACAATTATAGAATCAAGAGGGAAAATTGAATCTTCTTTTAAAAGATTTATATTATTAAAAATCAATGTCAAGTATTTTATTTGCTATTTAATATAAACTGGCAACAGATAAAAATTTTAAATTATTGCTTTTAATTTCCTTATCGGCCAACAATGAATTCGGTTATCAATCGCGTGAATGAAGGCTTAGCCGTTATTAAAATCTGCTTTAAAAAAACGTTATAATTCGAATTCAATGAAACATGGAAGTTCCAAACACATTCTATCAGACGCGGAAAAAATTGTCTTTATTTTGGTATTAAATTAAAAAAATTTTAGCTATGTTTTCACTGCAAAAATCGCGAAAATCCTTTTAGAAATTTTTAATTAATATTTTCGTTAATTAATGTCATTCAAAGATGCAACCTAGTTAGGAACACTCTCGATCAACACTCCTTCTGAACAATTTTTGTTTCGAAATCGGTCCATCCGTTTAGGCGCTAGAGTGCCACAGACAGACTCACAGATACACAGACACGTCAAACTTATAACCCCCTTCATTGCGTGTCGGGGGTTAATAAAAAGTTTTGAAAATAAATATATATATAATTTGCATTTCACAGCATACAAGTTTCTTGTGATGCAATCCTGTATAGTTGAGGTAAACCTAACCTGGTAGTATTGTGAATGCTACGCAGATCCTGATTACTGCATTACCTCGCTTCCAGGATAGGTTTACCCCCACTATGGAGCAATGACGCTGAAGAAACTTGATGCTTGCTTCAGAGAAGCCTTTATTCAAAATTATCCTTACAATTACTATTAATATTACTGTTATATGGCAACAAACTTTTATAACAATGGGTTTCATATTTAATCATTTAATAGGGAAATTGCATGAAATTTACTGTTTTTTGCCCATAACTTTTGTTTAAGGAACAAATATGGTCAAACAAAGTAATGGAACCTAAGTTAAGCCATCTCCTATCCATTAAAAAAAGAATCATCAAAATCGGTTCACTAGGTGAGACTCTGTGAGGAGACAAAAAAAACATACATACATACGGTATGAACTGATAACCGCCTCCTTTTTGAAGTCGGTTACAAATACTTAATTTCGACTCTTTTCTTTTAAGACTCCTGATTTATGTGTTTGGGTAGAAACATCATCGATTTTTTTCAGAAAGTGATCTGATGAAAAGGTTCGGGCGCCCCTCTGGGTCGATCAATAGCCGGATCATTGTTCCGGGCGGTGCCGCCAAGGTGCCGGACATCCCCGGAAGTTATGAAGAGTGATCCATCACGGAACAGACAGCGCCTAATGACCTGGCCAAACGTGAAATATCCACACCAGTAGATAGGCTGTTGCTGTTTCGTGCCAGAGTTGGGTTTGTGTATGTATGTTTCCATGTATGTGATGAAATGGAAAAAAAATCTTTTTTTTGACAGCCAAAACCAATGTGAAAAAATCTTTACTAAACTATTGGTAATTTCTAATTTTCTGCGGAGTCGATTTCCATACGTCTATTCAAAAAATTACTGTACTATTTAAAAATTAGAAAGTCGCCCGTCATGGTATGACGGGTGAAAATTGTTTCTACATTTCAACGAAGCAATTGCCAGTTAGGTAATATTTTTTGAGTGTTGAAATTTGAACCCTAACACCAGTGGGTTAACTCCAGTAGATATCGTCAATTGTTTTGGTTCCTTCGTTTTCCTAAAATTACAGTCTTACCAGTAAAACGGTTAAGTTTCCGGATCGAATTCAACCTTGTGCTTGTCACAAAAAAGCTTTTCCATGCATGTTAAACATTGCGAGTTTCATTGTTGAAACACGCGGCTTACTTTATCATCGGCTATTATTTATATGATGATCATATCTTACTGCATTACCGTAATATGGTGTATTTTTTGGATAATTTCCAAAGTTTTACTCAGCTCCTATATTTTCAAAGCAAAAAAGCTTAATATATCACTAATGTATCGGTTTAGTATCCTCCTTACAAGATATGACCAAGGAATAACTCCAGTAGTTATAGCATTTCATAAAAAAATGATTTTGTCCCAATTTCACTCCATTGATAGGAGTAAGATAGGGACAATGCTTTATCCCCATAAAAACAGTAGGAAACATGACTTTGTAATAATTTGATTCCACTATTATTATATAGGTACAATAGAAAATCGCCCGTCATGGTATGACGGGTGAAAATCATTTCTGCATTTGAACGAAGCCATTGCCTGTTTGATGATATTTTGATGGTTGGAATTTTAACCTTAACACCAGTGGATTAACCCTGAACTCTAGTAGATACCGTTAAGCTGTTGACCACTTTTTTGTTTCTTCATTCCCCTGGAATGACACACAGTCTAACCAGTAAAATAGTTAAGTTACCGGATCGGTTCAGCTTTGTCACAACAAAGCCTTTCCCTGCATGTTAAACATTACCAAAACATATTATCATGTCATGGCGCAAGTTTCATTGTTGAAACACGCGGGTTACTCGATCATCGGCTATTATTTATATGAGGATTATCTACATTTGAAACAACCAGGGAAATGAGTTCATGTCAATCCTAGAATATTATATTTAACAGGTCATAACAACGATACATTCTGCTTAATGGGTAAAACTCAAGATTACAGATAATATTTCAAGCTCTGTTTTCAAATGGTTCAAAACAAACAGATAGTGTGACTAATATTAGAAAACACTTTGTAAAGTTCAGTTTTTGGCATTCAAAGTCTTAACTTTTAAAATTTCTCCGTCCCAAAGTAACCCCGTGAAAAGATCAAAATTTACAGGGTAGAGGTTATAAAACACTAACAGTACCCACACGACGATGCCCGTGCTAAGAAGTTAAAGGAAGTCCGTTGAACTAAAAAAATCTCCGCTCCTCTTCTAATGTGAAATGATCATTTTTATTCAACTAAAATGCGTACACATTGTTTAAAAAGACCTATTAAAGTCTCTTTGGAATTTAAAACTATTCACCAAAACACAAAAATATTAGAAGTAGCTTTAAAACTCAAAATAATCCTTCAACTACATAGTTCATCGCTTAACGTGTCAAGAAACCACGCTACTGTAACCCTGCCCTTTAGCAGTTTTTTCCCCTGTAATTCGGAGTGTTTCTCCAAATAAACAATGCCAAATAAAAACGTTTTAAATAACAATCACAATTGAATAATATGGCAAATCAAATTATTTACTTAGATAAGTAACTATCTTCAACCATCAGAACAAAAACAAATGTGGAAGAAATAAGAAAAACAAAACCCAATAGAAATATCCTAAAATATCAAATTATGTACCTGAACATCGAAAAATACGCATTCAACAAGATGTTTGGTGATTATCACAGCAGCGTAGCATGGGCATGGTTCCTCGCAGCTATCGACACTTTCGGCCAGCGTCCTCTCGAAAAATTAACTTACCCCGCTATCTATTAGGAATTCATAGAACTAAAAAATTAATTAAACGTTTAATTTGCGATTTCAAATATTTCGGTCAATCTGATTTTGAAAAATAGCCTATAGCCTTCTTCAATAAATGAACTATTTAACATAAAATAATTTTCCAATTCGAACCAGTAGTTCTTGAGATTAGCTCGCTCATACAAACAAATTCTTCAGCTTTATGTTATTAGTTAATAAGGAAAATAAGACAAAAAAGCGTATGTTTTATAGTTTGTTTGTTTTTTTTTTTTCAAATCATTTTTAGCATCGTTTAGGACTTTCTCTGAAAAGCACCCTCGAGATGTGCTTCATGGCTGACTCGAACCTACGCCCAGTGGATTGCGAAGAACACATTTTCAGGTTGAGCCACCGTGGCTACACGTATTCTGCGTTCCAAGCATTTTACTTTATAATATACATTTTTCCGTTTTCATAACATTTTTATAGCTGCTTTACTCCTATTAGTCATAGCGTTATGTTATATAGCCTATAGCCTTCCTCAATGAATAAACTATGCAACACAAAAAGAATTTTCTATTCGAAACAGTAGTTCCTGTGATTAGCGCGTTCAAACAAACAAATTCTAAAGCTTTATATTATTAGTAGTAATTGTACGACCGAGCCTCGCTCGGCTTTAAAAGAATTATTTTTTGTCAACTCGTGTTTTTCTAAAGTTCGATACTTTTTCAAATATACTTGAAAAGCATCACGCTAACGAAATATTAAGGTTCTCGATGCTTCCGAGAAACGAGAGATATACATATCAACACTTCATCAGCATTATAATCATTTCAGCTATAAGAAGCCAAAATAAAATTAGAAGGCCAAGCAATAGTTTTGATTTAAAAAAAAAAGCTTACTTCGACTTATATAGTGCTTTTTAATTTGTTTTTAGCCAAGTGTGAGTGAAATGAGCCAAAGTGGCTAATATCAGCCAAGCCTGGCAACCCTAAGCAAGTTTAAAATTTTACAGCTAGAAGAAACAAATTTTCATTGTTATGGTTGCAAATCGTCTGCCTTATGTGTCAATTCACCATTTTTTTCAAGGCTTAACTTAATTAGACTTTATATTAAAAAACTCTTTTTTGTAAAAAATCGCGTTTTTACAGAAAAAACGCTGATGTGGATGAACTTAAAATGCTAAACTACAATTAAATCCAAAATTTCATCAAAATCGTTAGAGCCGTTTTCGAGATACGAAATGTATACATACCCACAAGAATTGCTCGTTTAAAGATATAAGATAGATAAAACTCATAATAACATGGTTACTTCTCGATAAATCACTTGAGGAGATATTTATAAATGTGTATACAGACCTGAATGTATGCGCAGTTCTTGAGGCACAAGCGAAACTTTCACCAATACAAGAATTTTGAAAAACAAATCGCGAGAACAAATTTCTCTCACAACAAGTGAAGTGGACAAGGGCTTTGACAACTGCCGTCAGGTAAGTGCTCAATATTAACATACGTAACTGCAGACTGAACCAAAGCAATGTGTCTCACAGAGAACCCGTAAACTAAAAATTACGCAGTCCCAAAGTTAGCCATCTAGTCCCAAATTTCCCCGTCTTATGGCATAAAATAAATGAAATGAGAAAGTTTTAAAGTACCATGTCTTTAAAACGAACTAAAAAGCATAAAATAATTTATCCAAGCCTTATGTTGATTTAAAGCCTTTTTCTTTTCAGCCCAGAATTTCTGACAGATTGTCTTGAAAGTTTGTTATTATGAGTTTTTAATAGCTATCAAAATACTTGTGAGCTTTTGTGAGTTACAGTTGTAAAAAGGCTCCATTCAAGGATATTTTTCACGCGATTGATCACCGAATTCATTGTTAGCCGACAAGGAAATTAAACGCAATTATTTAAAACTTTTATCTGTTACCAGTTTCTATTTGTTCACAAATAAAATAATTGAAATGGATTTTTAATACTAATAAGGTTTTTAAAAGGGTTTTAAATTTTTCCTCTTGATTCTAGTTGCGAGTCAGTCGGGGTTTTTTTAATTTTTAATTTTATATTTTTGCATAAAGTTTCTTAAACTTATTTTATTTCATGTTTCTATGGTTACGCTTAAACAATCCATCTTTCGCATTTTAATTTCTTAAAAGTATTTTAATATCTTTCGTCATTGTTTGGAAGGGAAATTTTGCATAGTGTTTTTTTTTTAAGTTAGATAATGAAGCATGTGTCCGAATCATTTAAAACCCTATTTATTGCATTGTTCATGAGAATATCTTAGTAGCTAAATAATTTGATTACGGTCCAATTGTGGTAAAGGTTTAACCCTGTGGTTCCCCTCCTACGGCCCGCTAGTGGCATGCGGGCTGCGAAACTAATTCGAGAGGCTCGCAGTTTTGTTCATTTTCACCAATTCGCAACTCCAATAAACTATAGGAGGCGCTGGAGCTACTGTCTAATGGTGGCTGAAAAAAGTAAAACAAACAAATGCCGTAACTTATAACTTGCTTTGACGCTTAGTGAATGACAGTAATTTTTCATCGTGTTTGTGGGAAGTTTTTTTTTCTATTTTTCTGAAATTACATTGCACCATAAACTATCTGAAGCCTGTAATTTACTCCAAAGAAAACACGTGGAATGGAATGTTTTTTCGGCAGTAGTGTTAATCACCGCAAGGTAGCGTATTCGAACTCTTGAGATGCGAATCGAAAATTACGAGAAGTCAATGTCTCAAATTTGAAGTCAAATGTTCAGAAGTCGATTCCTAGAAAACAGATACAATGAAGCATCAAGTAATGATAACAACAATCATTGGTTTGTATATAATTTTCTTTCATTTCCCATTTTCTCCCATGTAATTTGGGAAAGAAAATCAAACATTCTGAAATTTTACATGGATTCCGGGTTTAAGTACGGCCATCGTGTAAAAGCAAGGATGAGCACCACTAGTTTAACCTATTTCACTGCTGAGATACTATTTAAGGAGTAATTCATCAAAAGGTAACACAATCCACTTTTTAGAAAAATTCATTTTATGGCATTTTCTAAATCTTTCAGATGACCTTTATAAAATCACTTACTCTCAAGAAGTCCAAATGTGGAGAAACTCTCTTTTATTTAAGGGTAAAGTGTGGCTTTTTGATCAAAAGGTTACAAATCCGTCCTCTGCACGTTTTATTTTTAACAAAAGAGGACATATCCTGCAAGAAACTGTAGTACGAAGACTTTTAGATCCAAAGGAACACATGTCCAAAATCCTCAAATTTTAATTCACTACTTTTATGTTCATGTACTTCGATAAGAAAATATGAGAAGGTGAAATATTAGAGTTTTGGTGAAATTGGAATTTTTAACATTCAGGTTTTCGTTCAAAAGGGAACATATCCAAAATTAAGATGGCGATATCTTCTTGTTTTTCTTAGACAAACATTTCTTACTCTGGGCCATGATTTGCTGTGATTGTGTGCTTAATTCTGTACCCAGAGAAGTTGATAAAACTGTCTTGCTCTTATCCTAATTCGTTTTTCTCACCTCATGAACATTTTTGGAAAATAGATATGTTTACGAGATATGTTAAGGATACGTTGTCGTATCCTTTCATGGGAAATTTTTACTGTTCCCGTTGGCTGGCCATTTTTTCTGAACATCTACAACTTTTTTGCGTGTATCACTTAAATGCAGCTGATGCCACGGCACCATAAGCGGCTCGTACGAACTGGCGACAGGGCAACTGGCCCTTTACTTTCAAAAACAAAAAGAATTTTCGTAATTCAAAATATGCAATGCCCGCCACAATGACGTTAAAATTAAATTAAAAAAAAAATTAATTTGAATTTTGACATCTTGAATTCAAATTATGTTTTTCGCCATCACGAGTGTGTGTATGTAGGCGTGTGTGTTTGTGTGTGGGGGTATGTGTTTGTGTGTACGGGTTATGTGTATGTGTGTATATGAATGTGTGTGAGGGGTATGTGTATGTGTGTGTAGGCATATGTGTTTGTGTCTGTGTGCATGCATGAATGTGTGGGTAGTTGTGTATGTGTGTGTGTGTATGTTTTTGTGTGGGTATATGTGGGTGTCTGTATGTATGCGTGTGCGTAAGTGTTTGTATGTGTGGTGTGTAGGTGTATGTGTGTATGTGTTTGTGTGTGTATGTGTTTGCGTGTGTGTGCGTGTGTGTGTAGATGTAGTTGTGTATGATGCGCGTGTGTGTAGGACATGGATGCAACCTGGAGACGGCTTTTGCTAGAGGTGCAGTATCGTGAGGAGCCCGTCAACGGTGATGGTGCGGAGGGTGGCGGTGGGAAAAATCAAAGGAACGCCAAAAACAGTCAAGTGAGAACAATAAGCAATCATGATTGCTGAAAAAAAATTAGGGTTTGCCGGCAACCTAACCAGCTCCTGCTCCTCCCCCACACCCCGTCTGCACCTCCTTTGAACTCCCTAATTTTTGGTGCTTCTGCCTCTTATGCAGTATTCTGCCTATGTAGATGTATTTTGTATATGATGCTACTGCCATCCATTGAGAAGTGATAAAATGGAGGGAGTGAAGGCTATCATTCACGAAACCAAGACCCCAAGTGATAAGACTTAAAGCAAAGCATTGGAAGAAATCAAGTTTCTTTCGCTTCTTTCACGCAAAACGTGCCAACCATTCGTCATTGTTGAGTCACGTGTATTGATGAAAACAGTCGGAAAAAAACTGGAAAATTTCCGAAAAAAACCGTTTTATTCCGAAGGGGTTTATTTCCACTTCGGAAAATTTGAAAAATGGATTTTTTTAACTTTTCAGGAAGTTTTAATTGAAATTTTCAGCAAAAAGTGATTAGAAATTTCTCGCACTTAAATTTTGATGCAATCCCCCCCCCCTTGTATGTTAAAATACTGTGTAACTTTAATGCAAGTTGTGGTACGATAATATAATTTGCATATAGATCAAAAAACGTTTAATAATACTTTTTTGCAAAAATGCTTAAACCAATATCCTAAGTGAAGAATTTATTTTCCTTCTCCATAAAACAAACAAGCATAACTTTAAGTCCCGAAACTATGTTTCTGCTTACTGTGCGATCCAAATGTACAGGATGCGACAAAAAAAGAAAACGGGCAAGCAATTTTTCATGAAACTTTATTAAAAATAAATAAATTAACAAAATACAAAAAGCAATAATGTGAGAAGACTTTCAGCAATCAATAAATTTAATTGGTTTCAAACTGGCAGCCTTTTGCAGTAATACAGAGATGCAGGGATCAAAGTCGTCCTACATTTCCTATAAATCCTATATTTTTCAAAAAAGGTCAAAAACCATCCTATATTTCCTATAACTCCTATATTTCCCAAACAAAATCCTATATTTTTGGTACCCCAGAGGAACTCTACACCTTATGCATAACAAGTTATGTGACCTTTCATTGAAAGTTATGCCATGCTTCATGAAAAAACAAGCTCTTAAAGGGAAAACTAGTGAAAATTTACTAAGTGGAAAAATATAAGAGGGTGTGTAAGTTGAGAAAACATTTTTTTTTTTTTTTGTGGATACACTCTAATGTACATTAATGACAAAGATATTCCTAAGAATGTAGCAGATAACCCCGTCAATAAGTATTGAAATTTTATCTTTAACCTGAAGGATGAAAAGCTGCACTAACCTAATTTGACCAAACTTGTTAAAGCTGTCCTGAATTTCTCTTATGGCCAAAAGGAGAGAGGCTTAATAAAAGAATTGTGGCTAGTGACAAACCAAACATGAGTTTAGACACAATTGTTGCTCTCATAGTGATAAAAAACTTGGTAAAACACTGGAAAATATTGATGTAAATTTTAAAATATTACACATTTGTGCAAAGCAGCACACTTGAAATATAAGGAACATAAAGAAAAAAAACTCTGGAAGAAATAAGAAGGAAAAAAGGGGAATACGAAATTAAACATTAGGACTCAAATGTAAATGCATAATTGACATTGAGACTGGGCAAGCCGCAATACACGCTGTTAATAAAAAAAATAATTAAAAGCTGCTTTAAAAAAGTCACGCAGTTCTACGTAATTTGTTGCTAAACCATTTTGATTTTTTATTGAAATAAATTGTTATTTCCCATAATATTATCATTGTTTTTATTTATTTTTTATGTGTGAAATTTAAATTTTCATATTCGGACAGTTAAGAATCAATATGGCAACAATTTTTGTATACATATTTATCAGTGGCACTAAAAGGTAACTTTTTTATGAAGTGTATGCAAAATTTAATCATTTTTTGGCGTCCTAGAAATCCTGTATTTTTTAAAAATATGTCCTATATTTTTTTCCAAAAAATGTCCTATATTTTGTCAGTTGGTCACTTTGATCCCTGGAGATGCAACTGCTTATTGAAATTTTCATTCAAGGGCCGCAAATCCTTTAATCAATCCTATAAAGCAATTGGTTTAGAGAGTTCAAACTTTTGTGTAGTTTAGGGTAGACCTTTGACTCTAGGCCATACAGTGTAATAAATGAGATTGAGTTCTAGCGAGTAGAGAGCCCCCTCAAAAGATCATATCATGTCAAAAACAATGCGCCTTACACCACTCTTGTCTTTTTGGCCATATGAATTGGTGTGGAGTATAAGGAAAATGTTCAGTCTACATTGCTGAAGTACTCTTAAGCCCACAGAAGTACAATAACTTCTAAAATGTCCTTCTGGTTTACTTTTTGATTCATTTTACGGCCCTCATCCACAAAAAACTAGAGATTTTTTGTCGCTTGTGCTGATTCCATCACAAACCAATCCTGACTTCGGATTTTGGCAATATTTAACATTTTCTAAGGTGCTTGGCGTGTCTACACACCAAATCCTATTGTTCTGGGGAATCTGAGCTGGTTGAACGGTAAATCAGTGAAAGTTATCGCTTCCAAGGTGGACTTGCCGTCCGTCTCAAACGTTTCTGGCATCTTGAGTCATACGAATGCCTAAATTTTTTATAACTTGTAAAACTTCTGTTTGAGCTGTTTTTTCCCTTAGTCGCACTTATCGGTTGCAAATTCTTGCCTTACAAACGACTTCTCTCGTGGAAGCCCAAGGATTTCAGTGAACTTACTTTTGGATAACCTGATGATTAACTGAAATGTTCCCTGTTCGTTTTTGTACAAATTCCGGACATCGAATATCATTTCCAAGCCACTTGAAACGGCATGTTTCAGCAATGAAACCCCCGTCATGCCTTGACGGGCGACTTTCTAGTAATCTTATAATACCGATGAAATATCAATAAACATAATTTATTTAATGTTTGTTAGAATTATTTAATTTATTTGATTGTTTTTTCGTACGTACATTTGAAAGTAAACACATTTGCATATTCTTTCTTATATATTTAAAGTGAAAAGTATCACTGTAAACCGTGAACTGTAAAATTCTGAAATATTATTATTACTATTTTTTTTTATTTTTAAGACGGTTATGCCGTTAATTTTGTTAACTACAAAGCTAGTAGCCATGAAATTCATGTTGTACACTATAACATACTCTATAAAAGATTTGCTTTTAAATAAATGTCTTCTGATCTCAACAGACGGAAATTGTTATTTAGATATCATGGTGGATGAAGTTATAAACGCTATTAGCGGTAATATAATCTACAATGTTGAAATTAAATTATTGAATGAAATATTTATATAATATATTGGTTTGAAATAATTGATTATGAAACTCAAACTTTTTAAAAATAATGTAGGCACAGTAATATATTCCTAGCATATTGCGTTATAATGATTCTGATACGAAATAGAATAATTTGTAACCTATGTTGAATATTTCAGGCAACTACTTTTTCACATTAAAAAAAAATGTTTTAAACCTAATTCTCTTCTTTCTTTGAGACTCCATAAAACTGGGAGAGGTAAATCCCTTCACATCCAAACAATCATGCGCGGAAACTTAACACACATTTGAAAGAAATCACTTAAGTCTTTCGGAAACGATTTTTAAATTACCATCTGAAAGCGATTTCGAAAATGTCACTGAGAGTAAAGAAGTCTGCTTTTTCGCCAAAGCCTGTATACAATTTGTCATCTTTTAAATATTCATGAGGTTTCGGAAAGTTTCAAGCATCAAATTATGGGAATTGAGATTGTCTCGCAGAAGAACAAAATGTGATTCACTTTTTTTTTTGACATCAATGATGTATCATACTCCGCCTGAAGTAAAGGAAAAGAAAAAAAAAACGTTGATACGTAGAATTGAGAAGTGAAATGAAGTCGTTTAGAAAAGTGTTAGAATTACATCGAAATAATCGAAACGGAATGAAAAAGGTGTCACATTTTTGCGCGGAGGTAATGATTTTGGGATCGTGCGCAGCATCAAACTAAGTCAGTTCAATGACAGTACGGATTAATTGTTTTTTCTTTTTTTTTTGAGCAATCACGATTGCTTATTGCTTTCATTTGACTGTTTTGATGTGCTATCATTTTATTTTCACGCCAGCAACTTCTGCATCATCACCGTCGACCGACTCCTCACGATGCTGCTCCTATAGCGAAAACCGTCTCCAGGTCGCGTCCATATGCTACACACACGCGCATACATACACAACTACACACACACACACATGCACACACGCGCATACATACACAAGTACACACACACACATACATACACCTACACACACACAAACACATACACACACACACAAACACATAAACACACTCAAACACATACATACGGACACATACAGACACCTACACATACATACAGAGACCTACACATACACACACACCTACACACAACTACCCACACACTAATCACACTCATGCCTACACACAACTACCCACACACTCATCACACTCATGCCTGCACACAGACACAAACACATATGTCTACACACATACACATCCCCCCTCACACAAACACTCATACACACAACTGCCCACACACTCATACCTGCATGCAGACACAAACACACATGCCTACACACATACACATACCCCCCTACACACAAACACACATACCCCACACACACACATAAACACACACGCCTACATACACACACTCGTGATTGCGAAAAACAATATTTGAACTCAAGGTGTCAAAATTCATTTTTTTTTTTTTAAGCAATCAAAAATTGCTTAATGTTTTCATTTGACCGTTGAACGACCTCCGCATCCATCCGCGCTCTTTTATTTTTCGACAAGGGTTCTTCCTCGTCCTGTCCCTCTGGAACATGCTCCTACAACAAGCACCATCTCTAAGTTGCGTCCATATCCTAGACACACACCAAACGCCTAAACATACACACACGTGCCAACATACACGCACATACGTCCACATACGCTCACACACGCCTACATGCATACACACATTCACGCTTACATACATACATACTCACACACACGCCTACATATACACACAAACCTGCGCACACTTAATTTTTTTCCACCAATGCTAGCACGATAAATAATTTTCCTTTGCATGCGTAATATAAACAAAGAGTAGGGAATTATCTATTTGCATAGCGTTACACCAAAGATATTTCCCCATACAGGAGACCAGAGGGACATGCAATATGGGGAGTATGTGACATCACACCTTTTTTCTTTTGTTTTTTTTTTTTTTTTTGAGGAAAATGTTTAGGAAAACGCTTTAATTGATATCACGCATTAATGTAGGGTTCATGAAATTGTAACAGTTTGTGACAAGGGGCAGGAAAGAAGTGACCAGAGGGACATACAATATGGGGAGTATGTGACATCACATCTTTTTTTTTTATGAAAATGTTTATGAAAACGGTATAACTACTTTTCGCCGCATTAAAGATATCCTTCCTCCTTAAGCATATCAAAAAGGTTGAAACTGAAAACCAGTGGGGAAGGAAATTTCTTGTTGGCAAAAAGTTGAGGAGACCCGAAAAACAAAGTGATATGTGACAAAGGGAGCAGGGGAGAAGGTGAAGTGTGAAACTTCGTAACAAAGGGAGGAGGGGTCGAAAATGTTGAAAAAAGAGTGTGACATCATTTATGCGTAGTCCTCAACCATAATCAAATTATAACGACATTTTTTTTTATAAAACTGCCCTATTATTGTGATGCCCAGTGTTTTTAAAAGGACAATTTTTATTGCTGCAAGTAGATTTTGTTCATTTGAGTGTTCGAAATTTAATATTTCTAATTGCAAAGCTTAAGGCAATTTACTCAATGATAGTAGATTTTTTATGAATTACTAGAAGCCCGTCTCGACCTTGTTCGCATTAAAAAGCTATTTATCATGAATAAGTATTATGCAGGTGGTACTTCATTAAAAATTTCATTGTGAGCAAAATTTTTTGTTTCGTTTTTATGAGGTTTAAAACAAACTGATTCACTTCATTTCCTGTGTGATTCATATGTTGGTCTTCTGATTGAGAGAGATCAATATACAATTCCCCCAAAACAATACAATCTTCTCGCAGATTTGATGATGGTAATAGCATAAGAAATTTTCATTTTAAACTGTAATCACTCAATTTGGAAAAGGAAATATGCAGGGACCATGGTGATGCAGGGAATATGAGCAAACTGATCCGATGCTGGGGCTGTAAGAATAATACTCTAAATCATTGTGATTTCATTTGGGAACCATTTAGGCAAATTAAAGTTGCGCAGTAAATTTATAGAGATATCGCCTTTAATTTTAAAAGTATGAAGAGAAGTCTTGAGGAGTTAAGGGAACTAAGGAATTCATGTGGATGATGCACAACGTTGTTGGCAAAAACTAAAGCCCTCTTGCACATCCACGTGTTATTTTTTTATTTTTTTTGACAAAGAGTCTTGGTTTCAGGATAAACATTAAAGATCAAATAATTTACAGAGAATTTTCAAACTGATTTATTTTGTTACAATTTCCTATTCCAGGTTTTTTCCCGTTTCTTACTAATTATCAAAGACTCTAGTCATGCTTACCACTATCTCCACTATCTAGTTAACGGACTCTTATAATTGTTCTTAAGATACGGAGATTGCAAAACGGCTCCTATAAGTAGACGGTTTTAAGCAGAGTTAAAGCATATCTGCCTGCGATCCTTTAGGGTACCACAAGAGAGATTGATGAAAGTCACCATCAAATTCGAAGCTGACAACTGTCATAATTTTGTTTTAATCGTTTCGCCCTTTAAGGGTTCTATCTGTTCCTTTTATAGCCAAGCGGTGGCTCATTTAACATTTGTCCTACATTAGAAGAAAACCTCCTAAAAGATTCTCCCATTTGCCCGTTTTTTCTTCTGGAACATACGGATTCATCCTGGA
This sequence comes from Uloborus diversus, assembly GCF_026930045.1. Classification (NCBI taxonomy): domain Eukaryota; kingdom Metazoa; phylum Arthropoda; class Arachnida; order Araneae; family Uloboridae; genus Uloborus; species Uloborus diversus. The sequence goes on from NC_072736.1 coordinate 53,406,229, forward strand.
GGAGATATTCAAAATAGTTTAACTGGGGAATGGTTAGTTTTTCCACAACTAGTAAAGTCCCGGAAGTTCCATAAGAAGCCGTCGCAAAAGCCTGTTAGGCAACTGTGAAATTCGTTAAGTTTTTTTTTTTTTTTTTCCATTTCTACTGGGCATTCCAAGAAACATTAATTTGCGTTCCTAGTTTTCATGTACCAATCTTGTCTTAATAGAATTGTTTTTGTTGTTTATCTGCAGCGGCAGCAAACAAAAGTCTCCTATTGAGTGTCCGCTTGATTGATTTATTTTGCCTTTAATTAGACTTTGGTTTATATCGCTTAACATTAGACGACAATCATAGTATTTCTACTTGATTCATTGCAATAGGTCGTCACGGAGATCTTTTTTAAACGTTTGCCATAAAGCAATAGGATCTAAAAGTTGACATAAAAGGTAAAATGGCTATGAACAATTCTCTGAGTTTAGGAGAGGAGTCAGAAAGTTACATGCATCAACAGAGGATAGTTTTCAAGGAGAGTCGTCCTCTATAAGACCGAGTTGTTTACATGCTGCTTGATAGGTTGGCAGGACTTTTAACTGTCAAAAGACTTTGGAATTATGTTTGACCACGAAAATTTTCTAAATGAAACTTTTAGTAACAAAATTCCTATAGGCCAGTAGGATAAATGTTGTATACTAAGAGGTGTTTCTTTTTCAATCCCTGGATACCTTTCAACCTCTTGCACTCGTTTTTTTCGTAAATGGTAAATCTTGCTTTTTTCACCTCCACACACTTTCACATGCCTTTTCTTTTCTTTTCTTTTTTTTAGCAATTTGTTTCTGATAAGATATTATATCGTTTTAAATTTTAAATACGGTCACCATAAAGAATGTTGCATCAAATAATTTTTTTTTTCCAATTTTGTCAATTTTTCTCATATCGAATGTTCTTTGTTCGTCATTGTTTTAACTCTTAACTTTGAAAGTACGGTAATTATGTGCAATTCCTCTTTCAGCTGAGAATTTTCTAAACCAAATGTACTTAAGTGAGTTATGTTTTTCATTTTGGTTTTTGTATGAATAATAAAACCTTTAAGGATAGCCTGAAATGTATGCAAAATTACAACTTTTAGAAACGTGGATTAATATCATCTATCAGCACTACTTGAATTCCATAAACTAATTTGCCCGAAGCGAATCTCAGTTATAATTCGCTTAGACAAATTTTGAAGCATAAAGATTCTGTGACTCTTAATGTGACTCTTAATGTTTTACTTAGTCCAAGGTTAATAAATTCCAATAAAATGTATCCTCTGCATCTAATAATTGAAGGCTTTTGGCGATTCCTTTGCCGATATCGTAATTTTTGTCTTTCATGCGTTTCCTCCCACAGCATTCAGCGCGTAAATAATTTTTGCTTTCCTGTCATTGGGAATGCGAGACAATTGCCGAGTGTTTTTACGTATATAAGAACCATCAAAAACAACCCGGTTGTAAAAATTTCCCCGACAAGAAAACCTTTAACTCTTCCCCACAAAAAAGAAAGCCTTCATCCTAAACCAAAAGAACCTCAGCGTCTCCTCAGTCGAATCCTTATGCGTCTGCAGCAAATTTTTAAAACGTAAGCTAAGAATCTATATTCTTGTTTGAAGATATTTTATTTGATAAAGAAGTTTTTCAATACACCACCCGAATTAAAATGAGTTTTTGAAAATTATGTGAACTAGACGTATACATACCTATCTAAAAAGCTTTGTTTCTCTCAGTTTTGAGTCCCGTTTAAAAAACAATACTAGAAAACGTTATATAGAAAGCAAAATTGAAAATTGCAAAACTAAAGAGCCAGTATTTATTTAAGAATAAACTTACAAAATTTACTACCATTTTAGCAGTTGAGATATGCTATTCTCAAAATTAGGCTAATGCGTTACCAATTGCATTGGCTACCAAACCAGAATATTGGGAAGATTGTCCAATGTCAACTGGGCCAACGGTTGATGATCCCAAAAGTGCGACAAGAGCAGAGATGACCTCGAGTAGAATTTGAACCAGGAGTTCACAACCAGACAAATCAGGATGGGCAGAAGCAACAGAAGAAGAAAGGTTAGAAATAACGCTCGACAATGCTCCTGAATTTGCAGCACCTGCAGAAGCAAGTGTAGAAACAGCTGAGGAAACTCTAGATGAAGATGCAGGTGATTGAAGTCGAGAAACTGAGGAAGATGCTGCTGCTGCTGCAGAAGCTGCACCCGAACCGTAGCCTCCTTGTCCTTGGCCTTGTCCGCCTGAGCCGTATCCACCTTGCGCACCTTGTCCTCCCGAGCCTCCTGCTGCTGCTGCTGCTGCAGCGGCTGCTCCAGATCCGTAGCCTCCTTGTCCTTGGCCTTGTCCGCCTGAGCCGTATCCACCTTGTCCTCCTAAACCTCCTGCTGCGGCTGCTGCTGCAGCGGCTGCTCCAGATCCATAACCACCTTGGCCTTGTCCTTGTCCACCTTGTCCACCTGCTCCAGCTCCACCTTGTCCTCCCGAGCCTCCTGCTGCGGCTGCTGCTGCAGCGGCTGCTCCAGATCCATAACCTCCTTGTCCTTGGCCTTGTCCGACTGAGCCGTATCCACCTTGGGCACCTTGTCCTCCCGAGCCTCCTGCTGCTGCTGCTGCTGCAGCGGCTGCTCCAGATCCGTAGCCTCCTTGGCCTTGTCCGCCTGAGCCGTATCCACCTTGGCCACCTTGTCCTCCCGAGCCTCCTGCTGCTGCTGCTGCTGCAGCGGCTGCTCCGGATCCGTAGCCTCCTTGGCCTTGTCCGCCTGAGCCGTATCCACCTTGGCCACCTTGTCCTCCCGAGCCTCCTGCTGCTGCTGCTGCAGCGGCTGCTCCAGATCCGTAGCCTCCTTGTCCTTGGCCTTGTCCGCCTGAGCCGTATCCACCTTGGCCACCTTGTCCTCCCGAGCCTCCTGCTGCTGCTGCTGCTGCAGCGGCTGCTCCAGATCCGTAGCCTCCTTGGCCTTGTCCGCCTGAGCCGTATCCACCTTGGCCACCTTGTCCTCCCGAGCCTCCTGCTGCTGCTGCTGCTGCAGCGGCTGCTCCAGATCCGTAGCCTCCTTGTCCTTGGCCTTGTCCGCCTGAGCCGTATCCACCTTGGCCACCTTGTCCTCCCGAGCCTCCTGCTGCTGCTGCTGCTGCAGCGGCTGCTCCAGATCCGTAGCCTCCTTGTCCTTGTCCGCCTGAGCCGTATCCAACTTGGCCACCTTGTCCTCCCGAACCACCTGCTGCGGCTGCTGCTGCAGCGGCAGCTCCAGATCCATAGCCTCCTTGTCCTTGGCCTTGTCCGCCCGAGCCGTATCCACCTTGGCCACCTTGTCCTCCCGAACCTCCTGCGGCGGCTGCTGCTGCAGCGGCAGCTCCAGATCCATAGCCTCCTTGTCCTTGGCCTTGTCTACCTGCGCCGTATCCACCTTGGGCACCTTGTCCTCCCGAGCCTCCTGCTGCTGCTGCTGCTGCAGCGGCTGCTCCAGATCCGTAGCCTCCTTGTCCTTGGCCTTGTCCGCCTGAGCCGTATCCACCTTGGCCACCTTGTCCTCCCGAGCCTCCTGCTGCTGCTGCCGCAGCGGCTGCTCCAGATCCGTAGCCTCCTTGTCCTTGGCCTTGTCCGCCTGAGCCGTATCCACCTTGGCCACCTTGTCCTCCCGAGCCTCCTGCTGCTGCTGCTGCTGCAGCGGCTGCTCCAGATCCGTAGCCTCCTTGGCCTTGTCCGCTTGAGCCGTATCCACCTTGGACACCTTGTCCTCCCGAGCCTCCTGCTGCTGCTGCTGCTGCAGCGGCTGCTCCAGATCCGTAGCCTCCTTGGCCTTGTCCACCTGAGCCGTATCCACCTTGGCCACCTTGTCCTCCCGAGCCTCCTGCTGCTGCTGCTGCTGCAGCAGCGGCTCCAGATCCGTAACCTCCTTGTCCTTGGCCTTGTTCGCCTAAGCCGTATCCACCTTGGCCACCTTGTCCTCCTGAACCTCCTGCTGCGGCTGCTGCTGCAACGGCAGCTCCAGATCCGTAGCCTCCTTGTCCTTGGCCTTGTCCGCCTGAGCCGTATCCACCTTGTCCTCCCGAGCCTCCTGCTGCTGCTGCTGCTGCAGCGGCTGCTCCAGATCCGTAGCCTCCTTGTCCTTGGCCTTGTCTGCCTGAGCCGTATCCACCTTGGCCTCCTTGTCCTCCAGAGCCTCCCGCTGCTGCTGCTGCTGCAGCGGCTGCTCCAGATCCGTAACCTCCTTGTCCTTGGCCTTGTCCACCTGAGCCGTATCCACCTTGGCCACCTTGTCCTCCCGAGCCTCCTGCTGCTGCTGCTGCTGCAGCGGCTCCTCCAGATCCGTAGCCTCCTTGTCCTTGTCCTTGTCCGCCTGAACCGTATCCGCCTTGGCCACCTTGTCCTCCCGAGCCTCCTGCTGCTGCTGCTGCTGCAGCGGCTGCTCCAGATCCGTAGCCTCCTTGGCCTTGTCCGCCTGAGCCGTATCCACCTTGGCCACCTTGTCCTCCCGAGCCTCCTGCTGCTGCTGCTGCTGCAGCGGCTGCTCCAGATCCGTAGCCTCCTTGTCCTTGGCCTTGTCCACCGGAACCGTATCCTCCTTGGCCACCTTGTCCTCCTGAGCCTCCTGCTGCAGCTGCTGCTGCAGCGGCTGCTCCAGATCCGTAGCCTCCTTGGCCTTGTCCGCCTGAGCCGTATCCACCTTGGCCACCTTGTCCTCCCGAGCCTCCTGCTGCTGCTGCTGCTGCAGCGGCTGCTCCAGATCCGTAGCCTCCTTGGCCTTGTCCGCCTGAGCCGTATCCACCTTGGCCACCTTGTCCTCCCGAGCCTCCTGCTGCTGCTGCTGCTGCAGCGGCTGCTCCAGATCCGTAGCCTCCTTGGCCTTGTCCGCCTGAGCCGTATCCACCTTGGCCACCTTGTCCTCCCGAGCCTCCTGCTGCTGCAGCGGCTGCTCCAGATCCGTAGCCTCCTTGTCCTTGGCCTTGTCCGCCTGAACCGTATCCACCTTGGCCACCTTGTCCTCCCGAGCCTCCTGCTGCTGCTGCTGCTGCAGCGGCTGCTCCAGATCCGTAGCCTCCTTGGCCTTGTCCGCCTGAGCCGTATCCACCTTGGCCACCTTGTCCTCCCGAGCCTCCTGCTGCTGCTGCTGCTGCAGCGGCTGCTCCAGATCCGTAGCCTCCTTGTCCTTGGCCTTGTCCGCCTGAACCGTATCCACCTTGGCCACCTTGTCCTCCCGAGCCTCCTGCTGCTGCTGCTGCTGCAGCGGCTGCTCCAGATCCGGTGCCTCCTTGGCCTTGTCCGCCTGAGCCGTATCCACCTTGGCCACCTTGTCCTCCCGAGCCTCCTGCTGCTGCTGCTGCTGCAGCGGCTGCTCCAGATCCGTAGCCTCCTTGGCCTTGTCCGCCTGAGCCGTATCCACCTTGGCCACCTTGTCCTCCCGAGCCTCCTGCTGCTGCTGCTGCTGCAGCGGCTGCTCCAGATCCGTAGCCTCCTTGTCCTTGTCCGCCTGAGCCGTATCCACCTTGGCCACCTTGTCCTCCCGAGCCTCCTGCTGCTGCTGCTGCTGCAGCGGCTGCTCCAGATCCGTAGCCTCCTTGTCCTTGGCCTTGTCCGCCTGAACCGTATCCACCTTGGCCACCTTGTCCTCCCGAGCCTCCTGCTGCTGCTGCAGCGGCTGCTCCAGATCCGTAGCCTCCTTGTCCTTGGCCTTGTCCGCCTGAACCGTATCCGCCTTGGCCACCTTGTCCTCCCGAGCCTCCTGCTGCTGCTGCTGCTGCTGCTGCAGCGGCTGCTCCAGATCCGTAGCCTCCTTGGCCTTGTCCGCCTGAGCCGTATCCACCTTGGCCACCTTGTCCTCCCGCGCCTCCTGCTGCTGCTGCTGCTGCAGCGGCTGCTCCAGATCCGTAGCCTCCTTGTCCTTGGCCTTGTCCGCCTGAACCGTATCCACCTTGGCCACCTTGTCCTCCCGAGCCTCCTGCTGCTGCAGCGGCTGCTCCAGATCCGGTGCCTCCTTGGCCTTGTCCTGCTCCAGATCCGTAGCCGTGGCCATCCACCTGCTGCTGGCCACCTGAACCGTATTGTGCTGCCTCCAGATCCGTAGCCTCCTTGGCCTTGTCCGCCCTGCTCCAGATCCGTAGCCTCCTTGTCCTTGGCCTTGTCCGCCTGAACCGTATCCACCTTGGCCACCTTGTCCTCCCGAGCCTCCTGCTGCTGCAGCGGCTGCTCCAGATCCGGTGCCTCCTTGGCCTTGTCCGCCTGAGCCGTATCCACCTTCCTCCTCCCGAGCCTCCTGCTGCTGCTGCTGCAGCAGCTGCTCCAGATCCGTAGCCTCCTTGTCCTTGGCCTTGTCCACCTGAGCCGTATCCACCTTGGCCACCTTGTCCTCCCGAGACTCCTGCTGCTGCTGCTGCTGCAGCGGCTGCTCCAGATCCGTAGCCTCCTTGTCCTTGGCCTTGTCCGCCTGAGCCGTATCCACCTTGGCCACCTTGTCCTCCCGAGCCTCCTGCTGCTGCTGCAGCGGCTGCTCCAGATCCGTAGCCTCCTTGTCCTTGGCCTTGTCCGCCTGAACCGTATCCGCCTTGTCCACCTTGTCCTCCCGAGCCTCCTGCTGCTGCTGCTGCTGCAGCGGCTGCTCCAGATCCGTAGCCTCCTTGGCCTTGTCCGCCTGAGCCGTATCCACCTTGGCCACCTTGTCCTCCCGAGCCTCCTGCTGCTGCTGCTGCTGCAGCGGCTGCTCCAGATCCGTAGCCTCCTTGTCCTTGGCCTTGTCCGCCTGAACCGTATCCACCTTGGCCACCTTGTCCTCCCGAGCCTCCTGCTGCTGCTGCTGCTGCAGCGGCTGCTCCAGATCCGTAGCCTCCTTGGCCTTGTCCGCCTGAGCCGTATCCACCTTGACCACCTTGTCCTCGAGAGCCTCCTGCTGCTGCTGCTGCTGCAGCGGCTGCTCCAGATCCGTAGCCTCCTTGTCCTTGGCCTTGTCCGCCTGAACCGTATCCACCTTGGCCACCTTGTCCTCCCGAGCCTCCTGCTGCTGCTGCTGCTGCAGCGGCTGCTCCAGATCCGTAGCCTCCTTGGCCTTGTCCGCCTGAGCCGTATCCACCTTGGCCACCTTGTCCTCCCGAGCCTCCTGCTGCTGCTGCTGCAGCGGCTGCTCCAGATCCGTAGCCTCCTTGTCCTTGGCCTTGTCCACCTGAGCCGTATCCACCTTGGCCACCTTGTCCTCCCGAGCCTCCTGCTGCTGCTGCTGCTGCAGCGGCTGCTCCAGATCCGTAGCCTCCTTGTCCTTGGCCTTGTGCGCCTGAGCCGTATCCACCTTGGCCACCTTGTCCTCCAGAGCCTCCTGCTGCTGCTGCTGCTGCAGCGGCTGCTCCAGATCCGTAGCCTCCTTGGCCTTGTCCGCCTGAACCGTATCCACCTTGGCCACGTTGTCCTCCCGAGCCTCCTGCTGCTGCTGCTGCTGCTGCAGCGGCTGCTCCAGATCCGTAGCCTCCTTGGCCTTGTCCGCCTGAGCCGTATCCACCTTGGCCACCTTGTCCTCCCGAGCCTCCTGCTGCTGCTGCTGCTGCAGCGGCTGCTCCAGATCCGTAGCCTCCTTGGCCTTGTCCGCCTGAGCGTATCCACCTTGGCCACCTTGTCCTCCCGAGCCTCCTGCTGCTGCTGCTGCTGCAGCGGCTGCTCCAGATCCGTAGCCTCCTTGTCCTTGGCCTTGTGCGCCTGAGCCGTATCCACCTTGGCCACCTTGTCTTCCCGAGCCTCCTGCTGCTGCTGCTGCTGCAGCGGCTGCTCCAGATCCGTAGCCTCCTTGGCCTTGTCCGCCTGAACCGTATCCACCTTGGCCACGTTGTCCTCCCGAGCCTCCTGCTGCTGCTGCTGCAGCTGCAGCGGCTGCTCCAGATCCGTAGCCTCCTTGGCCTTGTCCGCCTGAGCCGTATCCACCTTGGTCACCTTGTCCTCCCGAGCCTCCTGCTGCTGCTGCTGCTGCAGCGGCTGCTCCAGATCCGTAGCCTCCTTGGCCTTGTCCGCCTGAGCCGTATCCACCTTGGCCACCTTGTCCTCCCGAGCCTCCTGCTGCTGCTGCTGCTGCAGCGGCTGCTCCAGATCCGTAGCCTCCTTGTCCTTGGCCTTGTCTGCCTGAGCCGTATCCACCTTGGCCTCCTTGTCCTCCAGAGCCTCCTGCTGCTGCTGCTGCTGCAGCGGCTGCTCCAGATCCGTAACCTCCTTGTCCTTGGCCTTGTCCGCCTGAGCCGTATCCACCTTGGTCACCTTGTCCTCTTGAGCCTCCTGCTGCTGCTGCTGCTGCAGCGGCAGCTCCAGATCCGTAGCCTCCTTGTCCTTGGCCTTGTCCGCCTAAGCCGTATCCACCTTGGCCACCTTGTCCTCCCGAACCTCCTGCTGCTGCTGCTGCTGCTGCAGCGGCTGCTCCAGATCCGTAGCCTCCTTGGCCTTGTCCGCCTGATCCGTATCCACCTTGGCCACCTTGTCCTCCCGAGCCTCCTGCTGCTGCTGCTGCTGCAGCGGCTGCTCCAGATCCGTAGCCTCCTTGTCCTTGGCCTTGTCTGCCTGAACCGTATCCACCTTGGCCACCTTGTCCTCCCGAGCCTCCTGCTGCTGCTGCTGCAGCGGCTGCTCCAGATCCGAGGCCTCCTTGTCCTTGTCCTTGTCCAGCTGCTCCAGCTCCACCTTGTCCCCCCGAGCCTCCTGCTGCGGCTGCTGCTGCAGCGGCTGCTCCAGATCCATAACCTCCTTGTCCCTGGCCTTGTCCGCCTGAGCCGTATCCACCTTGGCCACCTTGTCCTCCCGAGCCTCCTGCTGCTGCTGCTGCTGCTGCAGCGGCTGCTCCAGATCCGTAGCCTCCTTGTCTTTGGCCTTGTCCGCCTGCTCCGTATCCACCTTGGCCACCTCGTCCTCCCGAGCCTCCTGCTGCTGCTGCTGCTGCAGCGGCTCCTCCAGACCCGTAGCCTCTTTGTCCTTGGCCTTGTCCACCTGAGCCGTATCCACCTTGGCCACCTTGTCCTCCCGAGCCTCCTGCTGCTGCTGCTGCAGCGGCTGCTCCAGATCCGTAGCCTCCTTGGCCTTGTCCGCCTGAGCCGTATCCACCTTGGCCACCTTGTCCTCCCGAGCCTCCTGCTGCGGCTGCTGCTGCGGCGGCAGCTCCAGATCCATAATTTCCTTGTCCTTGGCCTTGTCCGCCTGAGCCGTATCCACCTTGGGCACCTTGTCCTCCCGAGCCTCCTGCTGCTGCTGCTGCTGCAGCGGCTGCTCCAGATCCGTAGCCTCCTTGACCTTGTCCGCCTGATCCGTATCCACTTTGGCCACCTTGTCCTCCCGAGCCTCCTGCTGCTGCTGCTGCTGCAGCGGCTGCTCCAGATCCGTAGCCTCCTTGTCCTTGGCCTTGTCCGCCTGAGCCGTATCCACCTTGGGCACCTTGTCCTCCCGAGCCTCCTGCTGCTGCTGCTGCAGCGGCTGCTCCAGATCCGAGGCCTCCTTGTCCTTGTCCTTGTCCGCCTGAGCCGTATCCACCTTGAGCACCTTGTCCTCCCGAGCCTCCTGCTGCGGCTGCTGCTGCAGCGGCAGCTCCAGATCCATAGCCTCCTTGTCCTTGGCCTTGTCCGCCTGAGCCGTATCCACCTTGGGCACCTTGTCCTCCCGAGCCTCCTGCTGCGGCTGCTGCTGCAGCGGCAGCTCCAGATCCATAGCCTCCTTGGTCTTGTCCGCCTGAGCCGTATCCACCTTGGCCACCTTGTCCTCCCGAGCCTCCTGCTGCTGCTGCTGCTGCAGCGGCTGCTCCAGATCCGTAGCCTCCTTGTCCTTGGCCTTGTCTGCCTGAACCGTATCCACCTTGGCCACCTTGTCCTCCCGAGCCTCCTGCTGCTGCTGCTGCAGCGGCTGCTCCAGATCCGAGGCCTCCTTGTCCTTGTCCTTGTCCGCCCGAGCCGTATCCACCTTGGGCCCCTTGTCCTCCCGAGCCTCCTGCTGCTGCTGCTGCTGCAGCGGCAGCTCCAGATCCATAGCCTCCTTGTCCTTGGCCTTGTCCGCCTGAGCCGTATTCACCTTGGGCACCTTGTCCTCCCGAGCCTCCTGCTGCGGCTGCTGCTGCAGCGGCAGCTCCAGATCCATAGCCTCCTTGGCCTTGTCCGCCTGAGCCGTATCCACCTTGGCCACCTTGTCCTCCCGAGCCTCCTGCTGCTGCTGCTGCTGCAGCGGCTGCTCCAGATCCGTAGCCTCCTTGTCCTTGGCCTTGTCCGCCTGAGCCGTATCCACCTTGGGCACCTTGTCCTCCCGAGCCTCCTGCTGCTGCTGCAGCGGCTGCTCCAGATCCGTAGCCTCCTTGTCCTTGGCCTTGTCCGCCTGAACCGTATCCGCCTTGGCCACCTTGTCCTCCCGAGCCTCCTGCTGCTGCTGCTGCAGCGGCTGCTCCAGATCCGTAGCCTCCTTGGCCTTGTCCGCCTGAGCCGTATCCACCTTGGCCACCTTGTCCTCCCGAGCCTCCTGCTGCTGCTGCTGCTGCAGCGGCTGCTCCAGATCCGTAGCCTCCTTGTCCTTGGCCTTGTCCGCCTGAACCGTATCCACCTTGGCCACCTTGTCCTCCCGAGCCTCCTGCTGCTGCTGCTGCTGCAGCGGCTGCTCCAGATCCGGTGCCTCCTTGGCCTTGTCCGCCTGAGCCGTATCCACCTTGGCCACCTTGTCCTTCCGAGCCTCCTGCTGCTGCTGCGGCTGCAGCGGATGCTCCAGATCCATAACCTTGTTGACCTTGTCCTTGTCCGCTTTGTCCACCTCTTCCTCCAAGGCCTCCTGCGGCTGCTGATGCTGCTGCAGCTGCACTAGATCCATAGCCTCCTTGTCCTTGTCCTCCTTGCTGAGTTTGTCCTCCGTAACCTTGACCAGCAGATGAAGCTGCTGCAGCAGATGCTGCTGCACCTGAACTGTAACCTCCTTGCTGACTGTAGCCACCTCCGCCGGACCCATAACCACCTGCTGACGCTGATGCTGAAGCTCCTCCTCCAACTTCATTTGCGTTGGCCTGGGCAAACATAACAATCAGTTGTCTGATTTCATTGATGAATTGACCATCTACATACCCAGTTGTTTGAAGAAAGGCTTGTGACAGAGCATCAGCAATAGCATTCGTTTTTAGATCAAGTGCCAATCCATCTTGCTCAGTAACTGCAATTTCTGCTACTGACGAAGCGAAAGCCATGTTAAGAGCTTGCAATTTAGATTTTGAACTTTTATTGGATCTTGCCATTTTTTCCATTGCTGCCATTACAATCTCTCCGATAGATTGCATGTCATCCACTTCTGACGCACTAAATGCATTGGAGTAAGCTACAGCATTGCCGAAAGCACCAATAAATTGCTCAGCTAAGGCTGCATTAGACCACGGGCTGTTGCCCTGTGCTAGGATAGCTGGACTGCAAAATAGCAGGGCCAACAAAGGAAACGCAAGTCGAGCAGACCAAACCATTTTGCTTGCTTGGGATGTTCCCGACTGAATGATTTCTCCAGCAAAAGGTTTCTGTATTTATAGTGCCTAGTTTCGTGAGGCATCGACAGGTTGAAAAACATTCCGTCAGGCCTCAAACATTTGCTGTATGCAGATTAGGAATGCGCGTGATCTAGATTAGATGACGTTCACACTTTGATTACACACCTTTTGCACCTGTCAATGATATTATTAACATTTTATCCTGATTAACTGATCAGAAATTTGGAAAAAGAGAAAGACAAAAAATAATACTCTTATTTTGTTGAGCGAAATGATATGTTACAATTTAATAACACTTTGCTTCAAAAAAATGCCTTCGAAATACTTCTGATATTATTCTTTTTTATTCTTAATTGACATGACAATCTGAATCCAAATATGACCACCGTATTTCCGCAACACGTCCCATTTTAGAATTCCCACCCCCTCCCTTTTTTTTAGTTTAAACAGTTTTTTCGTCATAGCATTATATTCGTCATTAATACTCTTTTAAGGGACTATAGAGCAGCAAAGTTCTGTAGCATTTGCATTTGGAGCAAGTTGGTGGCGTTAACCCTTATCATGGGAATATTGGGTCGTTTCCAAAATTTTAAAAGTATTTTTTTCTGAAAGAACATGCTTAAAAATATAGGATCTAACCATTTTTTAAAGAATTTGTTTAAGTTTAATAAGTTTAATAAATTACTTAAATCGATGCGCTTTCATTGTTTACATTTCTTGCCGATGACACCACAAATGATGAAATGCTATTCTGTGTTGCCATTCACAAAGCAAAATATTTAATTCGCAACTTTACTCACGTGTAATGTCAACGATATGGTTGATAGCAAGCGTAGAGCGCAATTTTAATTCGCTGCTTGATTATCATTACGTGGAAACGCGGTACAAATATGCGCCAAAGAGCATCACTTGTGACGTCATCAAGACCACGCCTTGTTTGAAAAATTAGACAGTTTAAAAAACTAGTTAAAAAATATCTGTTGGGAAAATGAAAGAATTTTCTTGGTCCATGTTTTTTTTTTTTTTTTTTTTTTGCTTACGCTATCACTTTCAGTGACTAAAAGTACTACATTTGACTGAAGGGAACAACCCCATTCCCCCCTTAAACATTTAAAAAATGATTCAAACCAATTTTTTTTTCTAGGGGTTTTTTTTTACAAATTTTTTACTTTTTTTTCGGCATAAAACCAGAGAATGGATCTCACTTCTATGAGCCCCATGTCTCAAAAAAAAAAAAAAAATTACATTGTAAAAAAAGATAAAACTAATATAATGGAAGCGTCGCATTTTTCATCGTCAGAGTCGCATCGTAGATCTTTAGCAAAGAACTTTCCCGTTTTATTAAACTTACTTCCCGAAACATATTTGTGATTAAAATGAATTTAAAAATGCTTATAAAGTAGCATTAATATGTCTATTTATATTTCTGGGGTAGTGAAAAATTATGGAGGCATTGCATCCCCAGAAATATAAATATTCATTAATGCTATATTATAAGCACACTTAACATCATTTTTATATAAATTTTCTATGTGAATTAAGTTGAATAATAAAGGAAGGTTCATTACTGAGAAGATCTGTGATGCGGCTTAAATATGCAAAATATGATGATTCCAATAGTTTTTTTTTTTTTTTTTTGAAGTGTTAACTTTTTTTGGGAGGGTAAACCAATTTGGGACATAACGCGCGTAACGGGGTAAATTTAATTATAATATAGAATGCTAGGAACCCAGGATATGCGTAACCATGAAGACGCGGGCATCGCAAACCGAATCGCGATCCAGTGGGCGTAGGTTCGAGTCAGCCATGAGGCAAGTCTCGAGCGTACTTTTCGGAGAAAATCCTAAACGTTGCTAAAAATGAATTAAGAAAAAAAACAATATACCTACGCATCATTGTCGTATTCTCTTATAAATTAACCAATAATCCTTAAATATTATTTCTGAAGCCTGTTTTTTGTTCCTACGCGAGATCTTCCTTATTTCTTGATCGATTTCTTTGACTTACCCCTCATTTTAAAGCTTATCCTGCAGGCTAATGACGAAAAATACACCCACGTTTTTTTTTTTTTTTAAGAACCTGTTTTAAAGCACAGAATTGAGGTTTTCGGTTAGTTTTATAAGTTTAACTTGCGCTGAGACTGATGGAGGTAAATGGCTCGATCGGCAGAGAGTTCGACTGGTAACCAGAAGAATGAGTGTTTGGGCCCAGCCCGGACTATCAGTATCGAAAAACCAGACTAGTCACGCATTACATGAACACTTAAATTACAATAAATAACACAAGTCAGGCAATAAAATAAATGAAATTGAAATGCTCCTTGCTGTTACGAAAACTTGATGCGACCTGTAGCTAAATTGTTTCTTAATTGTAAGGATTTTTGAAGTGATAACTTCTTATGGGAGGGTAAACCGATTTGTGACATAATGCGCGTAACGACGCAACTCTTGTTTGGCATTCCTTTCGTTCGCGCATACGACAGAAGCGCGCATGGTCGGGAAATTTTGCATCTTTACTCTTTGGGTCAGCTTTTAAGCGTTAAGTGATAGTAGAAAAAGTAATGAAACTAACAGGAGATGGATGATCGTCGCAACATAACGCAATCTCCTAACGAAAAGTGAGTTTAATAATACAATATAATACCAATAACATTGTAAACAATATATATTCAAAACAGCATTTAATCCTTAAATTTATTTCCAAAACAAAAACATTTTTGCGATTAATTATACTAAAAATATCTCACTTCATTTAGGGTTTTGAACTCTGATAAGGTGTACATATTTTAAACGAACGTCATCCCCGCAGACTCCTGAACGCGGGAGTTGGGGACGGCCGAGAAAACAAAAATAATAAATAAACATTTCATTTGTTCATAACAAAGTAAAATCTAAAATGTTTCGTAAGTTTGAGTGTTTTTTCTGATGAATAAAATATTTAGAAACGACGCGTCATTTAATCTATTGTTTTTGCGCCGACATCCAAACTTATATTTAAAAGTAGTCTGATGGTGATCAAAGAATAAAATTATTTTCCATTTAGAGCAATTTTGAAGTCGGTTCTATTTTTTTTTTTTTTTTTTTTTTCGTTTTAGATAACACACAATGCGAAAATTTCGTTGCTTATTATAGCTACCATAAGCCAATTGTTACTTTCATAGGATTAAATAATGATAATAATTTAATCCTATGAAAGTTATCACTTCTGCCGAGCGTCCCGTGATGCACTTTTTTTGTTTTTTTTTACAACGTAAAATTTTTTCGTACATATGGCTCGCAGGAGTAGGTTCTATACTCTGGTTCAATGACGGATCCAAGGGAGGATCAAAAGTTCAGCTGACACCCTGTGATAAAAGTTTTTTTATGATCACTATTAAGGTTCTTTCTTTATTATTATTCGGAAAAATAGTTCTGGAATGTGAGGCAAAGTGAAATGGTTAAGATGGCTGAGTTTTTCAAAATGAATAACTTGGAATGTTGTTGTGAAAATTACAGAACATAAAGAACGGACAATGTATTTTATATTAAAACTTGCGTTGAAACAGTATTTTTTTATTTTTGGCAGAAAATTTGAGTCTTTAAAAAAAAGTGGAAAAACTTTCTTTTTCATTTAGCAAAGTCAAATATTAAATTATTTTCCGTTGAAATATTTTCTATTCGATTATAAAACATATTTTCGATCAGAAGGATCAGTAAATAAAAGGTTGAATGAATAAAAGAAAAGATAATGAAACAATAAACTAATATTTAAGTGAATGAGTGAGTAAATAAAACAAACTATTTCATTTTGCTCCATCCACTTTGCCCCGTATGTACATGACTGATTGTACAATTTATTTAAAATACAAATAAGCTTAATATTAACTAAATTAATACTGCATGGAATATTAGGAGGTCTCAATTAATGTTTAAAATGTTAATAACAATAACTTTATCATTTTATAGTAACAAAAATATGTTTTGACTTACAACAAAATATTATAAAATGAGTATCATTTTTTTAAAAATTGCGTGTATCACCAAATGCTTTAATCTTCGGCATTATTTCTTTTTCCTGACTCGAATAGAGTTAAAAAGTGACCTTAATACAGTTAAATACCAGATAGGTATAGATTAAAGCAGAGAAAATATTTCTCCATTTCAGTTTGCCCCTATATTTCACTTTGCCCCATATTCCCCTACAATGTTTACCTTCTTTTTTGCTTGGGCTTTGGTCTAAGGGCGCCCATATAGGGGGGCAAGGGGGACTCGAGCCCCACTCCCCTTTGAAATTAGAACTTCCTAGCTTTTGGTACGTTTTTCTTTGCAAAAATGTAAAAACATTTATTCTCCAGCCATTAATGAATAAGTTACTAAAAATGAAATATTTTAATGACTCTAACCTGTCCTGAAATCAGTTTCCATAGAGAAAATACCCTCCTAACCCACGGGGAAAATATCTGAGGCTCCCCCCCCCCTTATAATTTTGCATATGGGCGCCCTTGCTTTGGTCCGTAAGGTTTTTTTTTTTTTTTTTTTCTCAGTGCGACGTAAATCAAAGGATTGACTGGGTTCGTTTCCTGGGCTGCTTCTATTTTGAGTTCTTTGTTCATTTTAAGTGTGTGTGTTGGTCGTGCTTTTTCCAACTATTTTATTGCTGTAATCTCATACAACTCCATTCAAAACTTACGGTAACATGACCAGCCTCTCTGCCTGAAAAAATTTGAATTTTGATCAAAATTTCGTGTCAAAGGATGTCACGCAGGTTGCGCCATTGAAAAAATTATTGGAAAAGGAGTTTGAAAGGGTTTTGATCTCATTTGGGTTGAGGTTACTGCGTAAAATATGAAGGGTGTGCTATACACGCACGTACACACACACATACATACACCTACATACACATACACAAACGCATACACACACTCAAACACATACACACACATACAGACACCTACACATACACACGCACCTACACACAACTACCTACACACTCATGCCTGCACACAGATACAAACACTTATGCCTACACACACATACACATTCCCCCCCCCCCCCAACTCACACAAACACTCATACACACAACTACCCACACACTCATATCTGCTCGCAGACACAAACACACATGCCTACACACATACACATATCCCCTACACATAAACACATACCCCCTACACACAAACACACCTTCCCCTTCACACACACTCGTCATTGCGAAAAACATAATTTGAATTCAAGATGTTAAAATTCAAATTAATTTTTCTTTTTTTTTATTTATTTTATTTTTTGAATTTTTTTTATTTATTTTTTAATTATTTTTATTTATTGTTATTTTTTTTAAATATTTGGAGGAAGGAATACCCGACCAGTCTCTCAGCTAGCTTTAAATGTTCAAGATTTTGAACTTTGCAGCTTCTCAGAAGAGTGTTAATGACTATAATGCTCCCTTTCCCTCCAAATAAATCATAATGGCTATGAAACTGTCGAAAACTGAAAAAAATTGTGGGGCGCCATATCCAAAAAGTGGGAAGTGGGGGGGGGGGGAGGACGGTGGTCATATTTGGATTCAGGGGGTCATTTAACATAATGATTAGTAAGAATAATATCAGAAGTTTTTTTTTTTTTTTTAATTTTTATTTTGACGTACAGCGTAATTAAAAGTATATTTAGGATTGAACGATAATGTTAGTAATAGCAGTTCGTAATGTCGTAGCCTCAGAGCGACAGTAAGATATCTTAGTGTTATTTCCTTAATTAGATGTCTTACTGATGCTCTGAGGCGACTATATGTTCAAAAGGAGCTTTTGATGCTATCAAAATACTCCTATGCTCTTTTTGTCTTAGTTTTTTAATTTATTGAACATTTTTCAGTTTTCTTTCCAGAGCATACAGCGTAGGGATGTGTCGTTCTTGAACAAACGAGTCAAAGAGAACGAATCCTTAAAATGAACGAACCCGTTCGTTCACTTAAAAAATGAACGACCATTCTTTTGAACCGTGAGCAGTTTGAAACATTGTATGGATGCCCTTGTAATTAAATCAAATTTAAAAAATATATATATTAATCTTCAAATTTTTAACTCTCAATCAATCTCAAGTTTCCTTTTTCTCAGTGCAGTACAATGCATTTATTTCGAACCTCTTTACTTTCTGCTATATTCTTAATTTTCCTTTAACCGTTGCCATTCACTTGCAATCTTCCAATATATCCATTAGTAATGTTCTGTGAAACTTGTTTGGGCGACTAACAAAATGTTTGATGTTTGGACATTCCACTTCCTGTCCATCTCTCTCTCTCTCTCTCTCCTTCCCCTCTCCCCCCCTCTCTCTCTCTCGACCTATGAAGCATGGTTTTGTATAACCAGGGCCGCCGAGAGATAAGGCGTACACGTTTTGTCGCCGGTCCTCCATTCCATTATACTAATTTTACTATATGCACAATAATATTTTAATTTGAGTCGAACCCATAGTTTCCGACTACCCACAGACATACACACTCTGCGGCCTTGTGAATAGTGCACTAAATACTTTTTTTTTTTTTTTGCATTAAAAAATGTTTGAAGCGTGCATTTCCGCTGCCCTTACTTAGATAATCTTAATAAAAGAGAATCATGGATGTTCCTAAATACTAATTTAAGATTACATTTTCCATTCAAATTTTACAGAAAAAATACTTTTTATCACTATTATATCAATTGTTCATTTATATTTAATTTTTTACTTTTTTGAAACAACGAAGAGTTTTTTTTTTTTCTTCCTTCGTGGCATCGCTAAAAGAAAATTAGCGGCCCCATTTCTGAGAAAATTAAGGAGCGTTGCACCCCCCTCCCACTCCAACCCTCTTGGCGTCGGCCCTGTACCTGGTAACGATTGAAGTACATGATGATATATTCTCAACCATGCTCGGATTTCTTGATCAATACCTTTCTATTTAGGTACAACAGGGATCATCGTGATGTGTTAGAATCAGCTAATATATTCTTGCCGGGATTCCTAAGAATGGGATATAATTTTGTAAGTCATGCTAGGTGGATGTCAAAGGCTCTTTATGCATAAAAGATTTAACTACTTTAGGTTCAGTTTCAGTTGTGCTCGAGTTCACATTCGAGCCTGCTTTCTCTTCCCGGAAGCAGTTACAGCTGCCTATCAGGATTTTCTATTTATGCGTCAACTGATCAGTTATCAGGACATTGATCCAGAAATCAGTAAGGATGCTTTCCAAAAATTTTCAGGCCATATCTGATATTTGGCTCAAGAAACTTTGACTCTTTTCTTATTTGATGATATTGTTTCAACCACGGTTAAGAGAATTGTTAGAAGCTGATAAAGATGCAGAACAGGAAGAAGAAAACCAACAAAAAAGACACCTTCCACACCAATATAATTTTTCTGTGTTTATAAACAAGGAGATACTCTTTTTTTTTTTTTTTTTTTTTTTTTTTGTAATACCTGTTACAAAATATTTTTTTACCCGATTTCCTATGAGTTCCGATTTCTTAAATAAGACTTGAACTTAGAAGGATGAATCTGGTTATTTATGCGTAATGGACAAAACCTGACAAAACAATTGTTGTGAAATTAATTAAGCAGTGTGAAATTAATTCAGGAACACAATAATATTCTCACCAAAGATGAAAATGAGAAAAAAAACTGTTTCACACATCATTGCTGAAGATGGTAAAAACTGCCCGACTGATACTAAACGACTAAACGACTGATACATCACATATATGGAAAAAATGATGTTCAATATTGGCTTATTCAACTATGTTTTGATTCTATAAAAAATATTTGTCCCAGTTAAATTTATTTATTCTCTAGAAATCATTGCGATGTTAAAGAAAAATGCAATCTTTTAAAAAATCTTACTAGATTTCTAGGGATCTGAACTTTAAGGCATTTGAGGCACCCCTAGAAATTCTTCGATTGAAGGGAAATTTCGCACAGCCTGTTCTTTTGTTTATTGGAACAAGATAAGAGTGTGGGTGCAATGAAATTTTAATTTTCCAAAAAATGCGCTATAGCTAAGGACCACCTTAAACACCATCTATATAGATTTGGTTTTATTTTTAACTTGCTTGGTGACTTCCAAGTCGCTCATTTTACATTCAAAATCCAGAGATTTTTAATAAGGACTATTACTATCTAATTTTTTTCTCATTTAAAAAAGTGTTGTTTTTTTTCTGTTCTCATCGATATTTTGGCATGATTTTAAAGTTAACTAATATTTAGATTAGAAACGAATAAATACGTTTGTGCTTGAAAATAGAATCAATAAACAAACCTTTTGATGCACAAAATTTGCAATTTTTGCGCATCAAAACATTGGTTAATCGATTCTTTTAATTTAGGAGAGTCTTTTTTAGCCTACTTTCCCAGTAAAAGTCGGAGAAAGAAGAAAAACGCATTAAAGAAGCTTAATGCATCTTAAAAATGTCGCGAAAAACAAAAAAAAAGTCAAAAATAAATAAAATAATTAAATAAATATCGAAAAATTAAAAATTGGAAAGTAGGGTATTGAGATGGGAAAAAATGTCTGTCGGTCTGTCTATCTGTCCCCCCATAATAACTTTTGAATGAATAGTCCGATTCGAACAAACTTTTTTTGTTCAAAAGATCTCGACAAGGACACCTCATTCCCACATTTCACTTTATGATTTGAACTTTTTTTGTTAAATTTTGAACAGTTCAAAAAAACTTAACATTAGCGCCTACGGGGAAATTCAAGGCAATTCCGAACTGTGAGGTGAATTAGCTTCAAACAAACTTTGTAGGAAAAAGCTTTTGATGAAAAACTTGTATATAAAATATCTTTTTGATTTGAACAATTTTCCGTTCAATTTTGAACAGTTCAAATCCCTTAACATTAGCGCCTACAGGGAAACTGAAAGTCAACGTAGATTCCGTACTTGAAGGCAGATTTATTTCAAACAAATTTTGTTGGAAATAGCTCTCAAAGCCAAACTCCAGGCTCCGACTCCGAGAATTTAGGGGCACCTGACTCCGAATCTGACTCCTGTGCCCGACAATTAATCGGACTCCGACTTCCCGACTTCGACTCTGACTTCGTAGCTTTGGCAAAAATTTATACACGG
Source organism: Uloborus diversus (assembly GCF_026930045.1). NCBI lineage: Eukaryota > Metazoa > Arthropoda > Arachnida > Araneae > Uloboridae > Uloborus > Uloborus diversus. The sequence goes on from NC_072736.1 coordinate 53,426,770, forward strand.
AGAACAAATGACTGACTCCGATTCTCGGATATTCGTCTCCGACTCCTTTATCCCAAAATGAGATTGACTCCGACTCTGACTCCGCAGCTATGGTTTTAACTGTGAAATAATTATTGTTGATATGACTTGTTTTTATTTTCACGCTCAAGTTTTAATTTAGGTATTCAGTTTTTGGCGAATAAACTCGAAGTCATTTATGTTTCTACATAAAGATATGCGCAGACGATTTTTTTTTTTTTTTGACAATGAAAAGTATTTCTTTAAGTTGACATTTTCTTGTCTTTATTTATTTTGGTAAGTGCATTAATTCATTTAAAAAATTATTTTTGGCAACAAGGGAAAAAGAAACTTTTTTTTTCTTTTTCTTTTTTTTTGATATGATGTATTTATTTTAATGAGCTTATTAATTTTTATTATTATTTTTTCGTTTTGAAAGCTGTTAAAGAATTTTTTATTGGAAAAAGGTGTATTAGCTGCTTTGATTAAAAGGTGCTGCTATTTTACTTCTTCGTTTTTTTTTTTTTTCCTACGCATTTAATTTTTTTAGATGAGTGAGGGATATTTTATTCCTAGAAATCAGCTTAAAATATTAAAAAAATATGTTTGAAATAATTTGAGATTTTAGCTATTTTTGAGAATATTGATCAGATACTAGAAAGTAGTATGGGTATACGGGAAAGTAGGCTGGTATAGTTCTAGAAGGAACTTCTTGTTTTAATTGAGTTATTCCGTTACGCAGATGAGATGACCTACTGATATATTTGTTGTTAATGTTTCGTTGTATATGGTTTATTGGTAATACTTTATGTACGTATGTAAGCAGTGCTCCCGATGGAAAAATTTAATAACTTTTTTAAATGAACGAAATCATTCAAACGAACGATTTAAATAAACGGATCAAAACGGTATGAAAACGGATAAACGGATTTAAATGAACGGTAACCGTTCATTGAGAACGGTCCTCTAATGAACAGATCATTAATAAAAAACGACATTGCCCACCTCTAATACAGCCTTATAATATTCCGCAATGTAAGTCTGCCTTTTTTTACTTTTAACTGCTTCCAAAGCTTTTAACTTATAAAGTATAACCTTACGCCATTCCTTTTTGCGTTTATTTTACCACACAATCAGTCAGACGGGACCGGACCGGAGGACAGGGCCAAATCCCGCTTACTGCATGTGATCCAATTCTTTCAACTTCGCCAGAAAGAGACGAAAAATTCGACTTTAAATAATAGTTTCGCACAAGAAACTTTAAATATGTATGCAATGCAGTGAGATATCGATGCAAAAAATAGTCTCTAAAAGCGGAGAAATTTTACATTATCGCTATAGGAAACTTTTTTGTTAAAAAGATTTATGTTCTTATAAGCGGGGTATTCGATCAGTCGTTATCCGATTAAGTGAGGACGACTACCATTAAATTCAGATTAAAAAATACCGTAAGGCATGGGGGAGAAATCATTTGAAGATTGCATATTATGTTGTTTTGCTTTGAGACTATCAGTCAGTTACCAGTGCAATTTTTCTACATTGATTAATAATAAAATCTTCTTTAAAAACTTGAACTTCAAAAAAAAAAAAAACATTCCGATACAAGTAATACATTTAAAATAAGTCTAATTATTGGACCGGAAAAAAGTTATGAGTTGTCCCATAAGAGAATTTTTTTTATTATTTTTAAAGTAAAAATTGCTAGCCCTGATCAATGTCAATTTCATACTAATATTGCTGAAGACTAAAAAACGATAAATTGACTGAGAAACTATTTATTGAACAATCAAGATTGCTATATATTCAACTTTGCCGTCTTGAATTTTTCTCGTTCTACGATCTTTGTGATTGGTAAATAGAGAGTCACGCAGTCCACTGTTTCATGGAGAAAGTAGCTCTTTGATGCGGAGTTGTCGTTGTGTAAGTCGGTAGATAGCGAGAACGTGATCCTTAGTTTTTCGTATGCTTTTTACTTCCTTTTACAAAAAAGGAAGTACTGTATTCGCGAAAAAAAATTTCACTCAAAAATCGACCTTAATTTTCATTTTGTTCACCTCCCGAATGAATGTTGATTTTTTTTTTCGACCGACCACACGTGCATACATACCTAAGAACATATAAACGCCCGAAATATCCATTTTGACGATTTCCGAGTTAATTACAACGAGTTTTCTCGTGACGTCTGTATGTACGTATGTATGACACACGTACGTGTGTCGCATAACTCAAGAACGGTATGTCTTACAAAGTTGAAATTTGGTATGTAGACTCCTACTGGGGTCTAGTTGCGCAACTCCCCTTTTGGTTGCATTCGGGTGTTTCTAAAGAAGTTTTTTGCACCTTTTGAGGGGGAAATCAGTGTTAATTTCGATGTAAACTCAAGTGGTGTTATAATTTCACTGAAACTTGGCGATTGCCAGTTTTTTGGTCGCCAAGTTTTGTCGCTAGCTTTGGCGACAAATTAGGCAATTTTTTTTTTAATCTGGTTTCAATTTGGCTACTGTTTGTTTAGAGAGTTAACTATTGAATCGCATTAATATATCCGATAGTGGGGAATAACATTAAATTGGTGTAAAAGAAAGTTATATGATGCACATAAGCTCGGTTTTAATTATTTTATTGATATATTTGTCATTCTCTTTCACGTGAAAAATCGCTTTCCACAAACTCTATATATGGACCTTTTGTTGAACTATATAGGTTGGAAAATGAAGTCCTTTGAGTTTGTTTCAAGTAAATAAAAGCTGGGATTATTTTTCTCGTTTGCATACTTTATTTTATTATTACCTTTTCAACTAGAATATTCGTTTATAAATGATCTCTAATAATGAGATTGAACTAAGAAGGATCCCTGTAAAATTCAAATTTTGTCACTACACTCGACCCATTCTGTCCTTCCGTTCTGATGGAATAGCAGGAAAACTTCCTAAATTTGCTTAATTGAAATATGGTTCTGAAAAAGATGCGAAGCATCTAGCCTAAGGCAGAGAAAGCAGTAAGCAATTCTCGACTGTTGTTTAATAAAAGAACACACGAAAATGTTTTAAAGTTATTTTACAAATTTACGAACTTTGTAGGAGCTTTTCAGAAAACTAGGATCCACAAAATCAGGTTCTCAAGAAAACTTTTTCATTGAATTTCTCCGCAGCTTCCCTGTTCTTTTCATACATGTCATCCTAAATTTGGTTGAGATCGTTTGAAATTCAATTACGGTTTGATCATTTCGTATTTTTTTCTCGAAACTATCGAATTAATGTTGAAAAAGGCCAATTTTTCAAAATAACCTGAACGCCTTAATTGATAAGCTGCACGAAATGTTGTTTTCACTATAGTGTCAGGTTGCTGGTGGCGTTTCAGCCATGTTTTGTTGACAACGCGGCACCTGTGGCTTCTTATTGACATCAGCTGCGACACGACTCGGTTGATTTTCACCCGATGGCATGCAACTTGTTGATTCTGCTAATGGATTTTTGTTGTTTCAGTCATCTTTCGTGTTAAGAAAGACTTTGCTTTGCGTAAGATATTGAGTAATATATTCCGAGACGCACATGAGAAGATTTTTCACCTGTCTCAGGTCTCAAAAGGTTTGTGAACAAAATTGGTATGTATATATAACTACTATAAGGCCGTAACTATAACGGCAAATAAGAAAAATCTGCGAACAAATTAGAAAAATCATTACGAAGCAAACAAATTATGAGCAGCATAGGAAGATATTAGCATTATTTTTAATAAGGTTTTGATGGAAAACAGCACAGTCACAAGTCTTGATGACTACCAATTGTTAAACTTGAAACGTTGCGCGTTGCAGAGAAAGACGATTTGACAGTAACATATGATAATTAATTTGAACCTAATTTCCGTTTTAATATGAAAAACGCATTGTTTGTATTCTTTAACTAGCCTACATCACCCGACTTTGCACGGTCTACCTCGAAAATAAAAAAGTTATGTCAAGTGACGCGTGTTCATCAATCAGGCTGGAAGAGAAAAAAAATCTAAAATTCCCCGACAGATTGCAGAAAAATAACCAAAGAGAGAAAATTTAAAATCCCCAGATTACAAGAAAAGCCTCAAAACAAAAGCCAATTTTATTTGTTTATATTCGAGAAAAAATGGCAGCAGATATTTCTTCTCAACGATTTTCTTCCCGCTACAAATTTTTATAAAATCATTGTTCAACATTGACCGTGATCAACAGTGAAAATCTGATTAAAGGCTTACCTACATTTTAGCACAAAATTAGTTCATGTTCAAATTACTTTCGAACATTGAAATAAATTTATCTGATGCAGAAAATTCAGATGTTTCTATAGATTTTTTATTCTATTTTTTGCGGGCATTTTTTCGCCCTCATATTGTAGAAAAATGCCATTTTTGGGTTCTAATATTAAAATTCGAACGGTTCGTTTCCTTTTTAGCGTTCGAAAAAACAACAAAATTCCTTCTCGGTTCCTTAAGTACCTCCCTGCCAAATTTGGTGCAGATCCGATGTAAACTGTGGATTTGTATAAGGAACATACACACATATATAGATACATATTATATATATATATATATATATATATATATATTTATATATATATATATATATACGTATATATATCGAACTGTACCGTAATTTGGTGTGAAGTCGGACTTCTACAGTACACTCATGCCATAAGGATCCGTTTATAGGATAAACAAACATTCACAGCACAACACCACATTCACACAAAGAAAGGACAAGGACAGGAGAGAGAAAGTGCGTCCATGCCCGACCCAGGATTTGAACCTGGTCCTTCCTGTCGCAGTCAGACTGCGACACTATAGACAAGGCAGGCAGTAGACCTAGTTGTGATTTCCACCAAAAAACTGAAACTCATTACCTTTCCCTGTGTTTGAAATAAGTTTACCATAATTAAGGAGCCATCATTTTCATACATCCCCTAAATTCTTTCACCTCTCAACGGCCTGCACATGTACGTCTAGGGTAAGTTTTTTAAAAGCATTCATAGTTTTATTTGTTCTTTTTTTTTTCATTAGAATATTAACACTTATTTTGTGTGTGTTTTTGTAGGGGGGAAGGGGTGACACCACAAATTACCGCCTGGTTGTCACCTTTGCTAGGTACGCCAGGCGTATAGCGAGGGGGGGAGTTGGGGTTAACCTCCCCCAAAAGGTTGTGATTTTTTTTTTTTTTTTATTCATAAAGGTTCAACTCACAAAAAAAAAAGAAAGTCGAATGCACGAAATTAATATACTTAAATAAGCTATACTAATCATGTGTAGGCTTTATATCTTAAAACCAAACCAAAACAGGAGGTGTACAGAAGAGTAGGAGGTATAGTAGCGATGGCGGTCCGTCACTCCAAGGAGGCGGAGTTATGCCTTTAATCTGACAGATGATGTCTTTCCCCCAGAGAAGAGCTCAAGGACTATATATACATCTAGAACAGGCTATACGTTTACCTAAACCTTTTTAAGAACAGAGTGGATAGGTGGTAAACCCCTTATCTAACTGGTGTACTCCAAACTCGAGAATTTCCCTAAGAGGTCCATCCGACATAAGTGTGATTTTTTATTGGATATCTTTACATTCATTAGTTCACATTTTATGCACTGAAAAGACGTTCATTGTAACACAGAAACACGTGTCTGCAGGTTGCAGACTTGCACCTTTGTGCTTTTAGCGTTGTTTTATTTCTAAAATTTTTGTCCGAACAAAAATCTTTTAAATAATGTGTGATTAAATTTCAGCTGAAATTTTGTTTTAAAAACTATTATATGAACATGGAGGCCTATACTATTATTCCAATTAGTTCGAAATTTATCACGTGTGTCGGTCGGTGGTTCTTAAAACATAATTGGTACTCGGCACTCGGCCGAGTAGTAAAAGGCCGAGCTCGGTACTCGGCCAAAATACTACTCGGTACATCTCTATTTATAACAACATAAAATTTCAAACTGTGTCGAACCTAACGAAATACATTTGAAAATCACCCATACAACTATTCTAGAGAGTTCAAAGACGCATATTTAAGAAAATAATTGCAAAAATGCCACAATGTTCAACCAGACAGCTATTCTTAAGTTACATAAAAAAGTTACTCATGAGAATATCGTTATAACGACCTAATTTGAAGCCTAATAACTCTTATTAATTTTAAGTTTTGCTGAAGTTTTTTATTATTTTCATATATTTTAGACAATTTTTTTCATTGATAATAAATTCGTAAAGAGAAATTAATTTAAAATTTTGACTTTTTCCTCTTTTCTGTAGAATTTCCCCAAAAGTAAATTGAAAGTGGCGAGTAGAGATGGAAAAATGTGTGTTGATTGGTGTCTCTTTCACCTGTAATTTGTAACTTTGACGCACTTATAACTATTAGAACCGACATTTTTTTTCTCGAAACTTCCTTTTCAATTTAATTTTGTCATACTCTTGATTACCAAGTGTGGCATGGGTTCAGACAAAATTTGTCTCTAACACTTTTATTAACAAGTCAAATAATTATGGGGGAAAAAAACAAAAAAGTACATGCAAATGGAAGAAAAATAATGAAAAAAGAAAAAAAAATGTTTTCGTGCAAAATATTAAAACTTAAATATGAAGCAAATGAAAAGGTTTCTACTCGAAAAGAAAATTATAACAAGGGATTTTATTATTGTAATTGCCCAATAATGCCTACCAATTAGAGCATTGATGTATAACGGTTATAGAATACTCTTCATCTCAGCTATACACATTTGCAGCTATCCACAGAATCAAATTGAGCATTGGAATATATTAGTGCAATTTGTCGATAAAAATGTTTATTGTTTCTAAAATTTGAATATATTTCGAACCATCCCTAAAAAAGGTCCCTCGGTAAATTTTATCATTAACCTAAGGTGTAAGGTTAAAAATGTTACTCATAACTTAAAGTCTAAAGTAAAAAAGAAAGAAAATAAAAAATAATGAAATTGCTAATAAAACTTTAACTGCGCTGAACGAGAACTGCCTAGAGAGGCTTTTTATTTATTTATTTACTAGTGGTACCCGCACGGCTTTGCCCGTAGTTGAAAATTCAAAGATCATTCGGTTCGCCTGTATATTTACAAATAATGGATGGCGAATTTCTAGCCAATTGGCTATGTTCATTGGCTCTCCCATTCCACGTCATAATAATTTCGTAATTTACTCGTCCATCTCATGATAATTTTTCTCCGAAAAATGTTCTTAAAATTGAAATAGAAAAAGAACAAAATCGAATTTTCAAAAAATCGCTTCGAGATGCACACTCCCATGCTACAAAGTAACTTTGCCAAATTTCATGAAAATCGGCCGAACGGTCTAGGCGCTATGCACATCACAGAGAGCCAGACATCCTACAGATATCCTCCAGACAGAGAGACTTTGAGCTTTATTATTAGTAAAGATTAATTTTAATTCATAGAATTTGCCCAAAGTAAGATAAAGCTTGCTTATTATTCAGTGTTCGGACCCTAGAACTTGGCTGTTGAATGCACAAAAAGCTCGTTAAATGCTTACAAGCTTTGTATACATTCATAAACTTGAGTAACGAGCACTTGACTTGGAATACGGCAAGTGTTTAATCATGCTTTACACTGCAACTATGTACATATGTAATATTCACAAGTGAATTAACGCGAAAACTCAACAGCCAAATATTATTTAATATCAGCAAGCGAAATAGCACGCAATTTTTAAACACGCCATGTATTATATAATACCGACAAGCGAATTTACACGCTATTTCAAAACACGGCACAGATTAGTTAATATCGGCTCCAAAAAGAATGTATTTGTGAGGGGGGAGGGGGTAGATGATGTAAAACGGGGGTCATATTTGGATTCAGGTTGGTCATTTTTACATAGGAATCAGTAATAATGGTGTTAGGAGCATTACGGTGGTTCAAAAATACATGCAAAAAAAAAAAAAAAAGAAGTTTCTCCTATAGAAACAAGACACCCCTCAATATTTTTAGACTTGTGAATAGTAATATGCTAGAAGAATTTGAGCTTCCTGTTTCAACTGAAATGGGGTGCTCAACCCTCTCCCCCAAGCTTCATAAGTATAGCTAGGAGGGTTAAAAAATACATTGAACTGAAAAGACAATGTTACATAACATAATATACACGAGTAATATGCATAAACATTGCAATAAAATAATTATTTACAAAAAACAGCTGGGGAAATTAAATGTTTCTAAATTTGTGACATTTTCTATGCTACGACTAATGTTAAATTAATGGATCATTGAGCACCCTCTTAAAATTTGAGTAAGAAGCTAAAACTTTTACAGCATAATACTATTAGCAAGTCTAAAAAATATAGGGGTGTCCTGTACTCTAGCTGAAAAAAAGTTTTTTTGAACCACCGTAAAAGCAGCATTTTGACATATTTTTTTTTTCTTTTTTTGCCGGACAGTTTTATTTGGTGGCTGAAGTATCATAAAGTTAAATTAAGTTTACGTTTTTCTTCCTCATAGTTTTATCCCTTTATTCCTAGTTTCCATTCAGGAAAATTTTTCAGACAGGAAATTTTTTAGACAGGAACATAAATTATTTCAATATACATTTTTAAAAGAATCGTCTGCAAATTTCGGGGAGGAGAAGGACGGCTGCAGCTGAATACTCTATTGATGTGATTGAGTGATTACAATTAAGAAATTATGAGGCTCTCTGCTATATTTTCCGAGGAAACCCGTAACACACACACACACACACACTTTGAAAAGAAAAAAAAATAGTAATTTAGCCAATAAGCATGAACTCTGGCTTTCTCCACAAAATGATTTTGGTGCTTCAGAATTACTTTGACGCATCATTTGCAATGGGGTCGTTTCCAAAATTTTAGAAGTATTTTTTCTGAAAGAGCATGTTTAAAAACATAGGATTTGACCGTTTTTTGATAAATTTGTTTACGCTTAATATTTTTTGAAAATTATTTAAATCGGAGCGCTTTTAATGTTTTTGCTTCTGTCTGATGACATCACAAATGATGAAATGCCATTCTGTGTTGCCATTCAGTGCAAAATATTTAATTCGCATCTTTATTCACGCGTATTGGCAACGATATGGTTGATAGCAAGCGTAGAGCGCAATTTTAATTCGCTGCTTGATAGCGTGGAAACGTATAGTAGAAAGATGCGGCAAAGTGCACCATTTGTGACGTCATAAAGACCACGATTTGTTTGAAAAATTGGACCTTTAAAAAAATTAATTAAAAAAACTGCTGGGAAGAAAATGAAGAATATTTTCTGGGTCTTTTTTTTTTTTTTTTTTTGCTCATTCTATCCATTTTAATGACTAAAAGTAGTACTTTTGACTGAAGGAAACCAGCCCATTATACTTGCTGTGCAGGCAGGTGTCTTCCCGAATGTAAATTTTTTGGGAAGTGAAAACTCTCTACGGAATGAAACACCGCAATGGCGTTGTATTCTTTAGTGAAAAGTACTACTTTTATTCACTGAAATCGGTTGAATAAGCAAAAATAATAATAACAATAATAATAATAGTAACATGTATCCAGAAAAAACTTTAATTTTCCCAACAGTTATTTTTTATTTAATTTCTTTTAATGTCTGATTTTGGAAGTAAGACGTGGTCTTTATGACGTCATAAGTGATGTACTTTGGCACGCTACTCCATTGCCTCCCTAAATTTTTTAGCAGTCAGTCGCGTTGCCAGGTTATGATAATTTGCGCTGTGCACTAATGGTATCTGTGAATGGCATTTCATCGCGTGTGATGTCAAGTGCAAAAGCGTAAAAATTGAATTCCAATCTGCGCACCGATTAAAATAATTGTTAAAAAATATTAATTTTTTAAGTAATTGTAAAACTTTGTCTTTTTTTTTTTTTTTTTTTGAAAAATGGTTAAATCCTATGTTTTTAAGCATGCTCTTTCGGAAAAAAATGCTTTTAAAATTTCGGAAACAACCCCATTTACCTAGTGAGCATGATCACATATCTACTTCTTATGCGAAGAGACGCTCAGAAAACGATTTTTTTTTTTTTTTTTGAGAAATTAAAATGTTGTATCCAAGTTTCTGGGATAAGGAAGGGAAGTCACAGTGACCACCCGCGACCTCCTATTTTAGTGCCCCAAGTTTCGAGTAACGCAAATTTGCAAATTAAGAATGCATACTTTTCTTGCAGCATTTTCACACTGCGAAAATTTTTTATGACTTTAGAAGGAGCGGCATTTGCTACTATTACAGCTCTTCGAAACTTGAAAATGCAGTTCATTGGGCAAAAGTTGGCCGTGACGCATCAATGGGGAGGAGTTAACGTAGTTCCGCCTTCCCAAGTAACAGGTGCACATTTTCACGACCTACATTCAGTAAGAGAAAAGTACAGTAAAATCCCTCTAATACGGACACTATTGGGACAATTTTTTTTTTCCGCAGTAGAGAGGTGTCCGCAGAACAGGGGTTTAATAATGTTATTTGCATTGGAACTGGGGAATTAAAAATTGTCCGCATAAGAGGGGTGTCCGCCTTTGAGGGGTGTCCGTTAGGAGGGGTTTCACTGTAATTACTCTCTTTTATAATTGACACAGTAAGAGAAAATTAATTGCTCTCTTTTATAATTGACAGTCAAGAGTAAAATCGTACTAGGTGAGAGAAACGTTTTTAATATTTTCTCCCTTCGATTTATATTATTTTTGCTTGAGTATAGAGTCAATGCAGACATTTAACATCCTGATTTCTAGAAAACGCACATTGTTTCGATTAGTACAAGCTAGGTGGACAAAAGTCATGTTCAAAATTCTAAACTTTGGTAATGGGATGATGCAAACAATAAATCAAAGCATGTTACTTAGTTATTTGTTTATGTCTAACTCCCTTTCGTCACGTGAGTAATAAGGTTCAAAGGTACGTAGCCGTTTGTAATAGAATAAATCAGTTCAGTTCCAGACATCATTTCATCGCACAAATTTAAGGTGTCCCTAATTTCATTGTTCAAGATGGATATTATTTATACTAGTAAGTGCTTTTTTTCCTAATTTATTCAAGACAATGTTAATTTTTCTTTAAATTGAAGGATTTTTTGCCCGTTTCAAAACTTTCAAGTGATGGTAATGTTGTACCCATTTGTACCCGAGCTAATTTTTTTGTAAATAGTAGCTGCAGCTTTCCCAGTATTAATGAGACGTATGAGACAGTGAGTACACTCGAGTACAACGTATTTTGTTTTTTTATCCAAAGCTTTGGGTGCTTTAATAATTCTTCAAAGAAGTCCCTACTCAAAAGAAAGTACTCCAGAGGGAAAAAATATGTTGTACTCGAGTATGATGACTATAATACGCCTTATTAATAATGGAAAAAGTGCAGCTATTATATACAGAAAATTTAGCCCGGGTGCAAACGGGTAAAATCATTACCATTACTTGAAAGGTTTTAAAGGAGCAAAAACTAATTCGTTTCATCTTTAAAAAATTTTTAACATTGTTTAATTATCAGATAGGGTAATCAAATTAGAAAAAAAAAGCACTTTCCAGTATAAATAATATCTATCTTGAACAATTAAATTATGTGAATTTAAGAAAAGGTCGTCTGCTTTTATTTTCTTAGTTTTTATGGAATTTTGTTCAGTAAACTATATTAAAATATTGCTATTAGAAAAAAATTTCTATAGTGTTTAATTTAAAAAAAAATTGTCTTATTTAGAGTTTCAAACAAGGAAAGGAAATATCCTTCCTCTTTTACAATATTTCTAATGCTTCTGCTGGTTTCTGTTAAGCTACATGCTAAGTTTTCAAATCTGCCATAAATAAGACGAAATCTTAAAAAAAAAAAATAAAAAAAAGTAATAATAACGAATAGTAGACGTTAACTGTAAATACTATACAGGTGAACCAAATGGGGCAGTGAGAAGCAAAGGGATGTAAATGGACTTTTAAAAGTTCCGAGAAAAACACATTTGAAGTTCAGGTCCTAGGAGGGCTTTCATTGAAATTTTTTTCTGAATCCTGCTGTTTAGTCGCACTTATCAGAAATACTCATTCTATCTCTCGCCCTGGAACAGAGGAGAGGGTCTCCTACAATTTTTACAGGTTATCTCAAAATTTTTAATTTTGGCACTTACATCCCTTTGCTTCTCACTTGACTTAAATGACCTTTTAAAATTCTACTACAGGAAAAGCAGCGCGGGCATCGCTAGTTAATAAATAACAATGAAAAATAAAATGTCTGCAAAAAGAAATAATTTTCATTATCAAAGGGAAAAAAAACGTCTACGCAGCCCTTTATGTTAAAACATGGGCGCCGAATTTTGCTTTATTAGACGTTGCTAAAAATATAATACATAAATTAAAACTTTAGAATGAAAATAAAAACAAATCATATCAACAATAATTTTAGTACACAGTAAAACCAGGGCTGTGGAGTCGGAGTCGATCTGATTTCGGGGCAAAGGAACCGGATTTGGGAGTAAATTCATAAATGCGGAATCGGAGTCGGACTTATTTTTTTTGGTAAAGAAGTGGAAGACGAAGACTTTAAAGTTTCAAGCGTCGGAGTCAGTCATTTTCCCTCCGTGTCTCAATTTTTGGAAAAACTACGCAGTGAGTGTTGGAGTCCTACTACTTTTGGGGTACAAGAGTCGGAGTCGGAGTCGACGGCTCTAAATTTCTAGGAGTCGGAGTCGAAAGTTGGTCATCAAATTTCCAAAATAGTTTATTTGAAGAAAATCTGCCTTTTAGTTCGGGGGCTATATGGGCTTTTAGTTTCAGTTCACAATTGAACGGAAAATTATTCAAATCAAAAATATAGTTTTTACACATGTTCTTCATCAAGAGCTTTTTCAACAAAGTTTGTTTGAAGCAAATTCGCCTCTAAGTTAGGGATTTATATTTACCTTGAATTTCCCCGTAGGCGCTAATATTAAGTTTTTTTAAACTGTTCAAAATTGAATGAAAATCTATTTAAATCAGACAGACGGTCAGACACATTATTCCCATCTCAATACCATACTTTCCAAGTTTTAATTTTTCGATACTCATTTATTATATTTATTTTCAATTTTTTGAGCAATCACGATTGCTTATTGTTCTCATTTGACTGTTTTGAATTCTTATGATTTTATTTCCCCCTGCCTCCCTCTGCAGCACCACCGTCGACCAGCCTCACAATGCTGCTCCTCTAGCGAAAACCGTCTCCAGGTTGCGTCACTTGCCTACACACACACGCATACATGCACACACCTACACACACACATACGCACACGCATACATAGACACCTACATATACACACACACAACCACATACACACACAACTACCCACACATACACATACCTCCACACACACAAACACACATACACACAACTACCCACACACACACACACATAAACATATATGCCTACACACACAAGCACATTTTTTTTAGCGATATTTTTAAGATGCATTAACCCTTCTTTCATGCTTTTTTTTTTTTTAGTTGAACGAGAAAGTAGGTTGAAAATAAAAACAAAATCTCATAGAATTAATGCTGACGCAAGAGAGAGATAAATATGACTGAGTCACAATGAAAATAACTCAAAGCGCAAATGGTTTTTTTACCAGGTTAGCGGAGTCGGTGGGAAAATGACCAACTCTTGAATTCGACTCCTAAAATTTTCAGGCTTACGACCCCGGCTCCTGTCCCCCAAAATGACTCCGACACCAACTCTGACTCTGCAGCCTTGGCGGAAATGCAGAGTCGGAAGGAAAATGACCGACTCCGATTCTTGAAATTTTAAAGTACTTGACTCCCGACTCTGACTGTACCAAAATCACCTCGACTCCGAATCCGCAGCATTGGTTTCTTCTGTGAAACAGCGATTGTAGAGATGATTTGTTTTTATTTTCATCTATAGCTTTGATTGTTTTTTCTTTTTTTTTTTTTTTTTGTTTTTTTTACTTAACTAAATTTTTTTTTATTTTCCAAAATATATTTATATATTAATTAATTTTAATTTTTGGTAACAGGAAAAAAATTAATCCAACGCGGTTTTTTTACTCCGTAGAGATACAAGCGGTTTTTTAAAACATAAAATATTAACTTAAATGCTTATTTTGATATGCTTTTTATTATTAATTAATTATTTATTTTTGTGAAAACAATTAAAGAATTTTTTATGGAAAAAAATAGCTGCTTTGTGTAAAAGGTGCTACTACTTTATTTCTTCGTTTATTTATTTTTTACGTATCTATTTCAATAGATTAAAGAGGTATAGTAGTTAGTTTTTAGAAATCAGTTGAAAAGCGGCTCGTCTAGTTCTGGACGGAACTTTGATATTTTTGTGAAATAAATCAATGGTCACTGTAAAAATATTTTTTCCAATCGATCATTAATTTTTCACTCTGAAAAGTAAGTGGGTTTCTTTACTTTTGGGAGTGAGGGGGGGATTCACCCCCCCCATATCAAGTATTCATATCATGTATTCATATCATGCCATATATCATGTATTCAAAAAAGAAAAACAGTTTGCTTGGTTGTTTCCGTTAAAAATATAGGAAAAAGGGGATTTTAAAAGAGGTATAGAGGCTGTGGTGAAATTACCATGTCATTATTGCGAGGGGTCCCCATAGACATAGGGGTCACAAATAGGGTTTCCATTCCCGAAATCCCAATCCCGAATTCCGCGGGATCCCACACGATTTTTAGCGGGATTGGTCCCACGGGATTTCGCTCGCAAAATCCCGCGGTTTTTCCCCATTTAAGTGTTTTCCAGTTTTCCAGCTTTTGCCGCTCATAAAACGATTATTTTCACAAGCATCATCTGAAGTTAGAATCTTCTTCCTCATATATCTGCAAGAAGAGCAAGTAAGACTGTTTGTCTCATATGACCAACAATGGGTTTACATTTCAGAACACAAAAGAAATAGAGTATATTTTCTGAGAATGAATTGGTATTCTCATTCGAAGTTTCAATTTTCAGCAATTGAGAAAATGCGTAAAACTTATGAGCATTTTAAAAATCATCACTAAAACTTAAAATCCAGTAAATTACGCTTAAAAAATAGAGAATGTGTATTACATATTCTAAAACTCGCTGAGTAGTCTGAATGCAATGTTGGAGCATTTCCGTAATTTTTAGTAATACACTCAAAAAGTAAAAGTTACAAAAAGTGCACTCCAAAGTAGAAAGCAATGAAAAATCTGACATTATTTATGTATTCGGCACGACTTTAAAAGGGGTGACAGAAACTTGTATAAAACACAGGATGACTCTCATGACAGTGCAGGAAGTTAAGCTGCTCAGGGGCGTGCACAGAATTTTTGGGGCCCGTCACAAATAACTTTTCCGGGCTCCCCTTCATATTGTTTACTACTATATTTCACCCATCATTTTAAAAATATTGGGCCCTCTTCAGCCTCGGGTCCGTGCCAACGGGTGTCCCTCCCCTCCCCCCCCCCTCCAATGTGCACGCCCCTGAAGCTGCTCAAGTTTTTGAATTCCTCTTTAAAGTGAGAGGTAAAATTAGCGAAGTTATCCAAACACTTTTGCTGAGACTGCAACTTTGTGAAATGGTGAAATCAAGCAGTATTGACCCCTTGCTGTAATGAATCAAATTCACTGATACAGTGAACAAAGTACATGAAGCAACAAAAGTATTATCAATGCAATTGGACACAGCAAAA
Organism: Uloborus diversus; assembly: GCF_026930045.1. Classification (NCBI taxonomy): domain Eukaryota; kingdom Metazoa; phylum Arthropoda; class Arachnida; order Araneae; family Uloboridae; genus Uloborus; species Uloborus diversus. The sequence goes on from NC_072736.1 coordinate 53,442,382, forward strand.
CACATCCGTAACAAACATCGTTTTTGTTCAAAGTTTGCAGTTTTTTAACAAAAACCCAGCATAATAAAAGAAACATCTATTTCAGAAGGTGATGAAGGTAATGCGGATCTTTTTCTAACTGTCCGCAATTTCTTAATTTTAATAAAACCAATTGCAGTGGAATCACAGCACGTGTTTTCATCAAGCGCATTACTTTTAGAGTAAAAATCCTATACCATCCCATACGAGCGGCACACCTTTCCTTACCAAACGATAATTGCTAATTAGGATCTGACTTTGTAGAGTGCTTTACAATTGTTGTACGGAATTCAAGAAGACTACTAATTCAAGTAACAAAAGCAGTCCATCCTTAAAAGCACATTTTTTTCTCTTTGTCATAAAAAAATAATTTTTTGAAGAATAAAGTAAATCCCGCGGGATCCCGGGATCCCGTGGAATTGGCGTTTTGCAACCCCGAAATCCCGCGGGACTGAATTTGGCGCGGGACTGGAAACCCTAGTTCCAAAGTGGATACAAAACTGATCTTGCACATTTAAAATGCTTTACATAGTTCAATGATAGACAAAGGAGCCCCCTGAAAATGCACTGCGACGGACGTTCAATCCTGCAAATCCGCCTCTGATTATAGCTAAATCCGTAGATAATCAGAGACAGCTTTTCCCAACCTTTTCACACCTGCATATTTGCTGATAAATTAGCACCATGCTTTTACCAACTGAGCTACTGTCAGGGGGGGGGGAGAAGAGAAGAGACACTGTTGGTCCGAGCCCGAGCCTGGAGGTTTCCAAAATTTCTGTGCGCGCCCCTGGCTAATGCACCTTCCAAGGACGTATCCAGCTCAAAATGAAAGGAGAAGGGTCCATGCAGGGGTTAATTTCCTCCCCCCCCTTGTCGAATTTTGGCATAAAATAATTCCGCATTTGTATATTTTTCATTTTATTGTTTTTCCCCATTAAATAAAAGAATTAGACACTTCTCTCTCTTGAAAAATACTGAAATGAAAATAGAGGAAAACGGCGTGCCTACAGGCACTTTTTTTTTTTAATTTGAACTTTTTCACCGTGTTTAGGGAGGGGGGTTGTGCTCAATAACACACTTTTGTGAAAAGAAATGTAGAACGTTTGTGGAAAAGAAAAATGTTTTTCGCGTTGTATTACCTAGCCAAAATAGCTACATGACGGCCATCTTTGAGTCAACGCCTTTGTACGTAAACGGTACTGCGACTGCAACCCAACTAAATACCAAAAATGTTCTCTTTTTAATGGACTCCCAAAGAAGCACTATATACTTTAAACATCAAGAACAATAAGTCAGCATCAAGCATATTGAATGAATTGATTATTCTAGCTTTTTGACCCACATAAAAAAATCAACATAATTCTAAAATGTATTATGTTTATTGACCTTTAAACTGTTAAAATCTGAACTAATATAATATATCTAATCTGAATATTTAATCTGAAACGTGTTAAAAATTATTTCTCCTCTTCCTGAATAACATACATCACTCTTTAAATGTACATGCGTTAATTTTACTAGACGATGACAAGTTTTGTTCAGAAGAACTTTTTTTTTATTTGGTTTCTATATCTGTATAGTAAATTGAAGTTCATCAAATTCAGCTTACGTGTTAAAAATCCTTTGAACGACATTGAAAAATCACAAAACATCGTTATTTTGAAAATATTGCTTAATTAACATTAATTCTATTCTATCTCATTTTGAATGGACGCTGCTACTAAAGGTTCTTATTTCAAACTTATAACCAATCGTTTAAAAACTACACCAAACTTGATCGAGTAATATTTGTTTTCGTTTTCTATACTATGTACCTTAAAATTCCCGTAAAACAATACTCTTCGCATGAAATTATCATTTAAAATGGGATAAGAGATAAAAGAAAAGTTCTCTAATCCTTAAACATATGAGAACTTGTTAATGAAGTGTTTAATATCCTAACTACTGCAATTAGCAGTCATTAAAAATTGTTATTATTTCTCGATGAACACTCTCAAAATGAATTCTTCAAAGAGCACGGCCGTGATGAAAGCTTTTCTGTCTTGGGTAATAGATGACCAATAAACTTCAACATCTAATACACCGATGCTTTGAGTGTGCAATTAATCTCTAAAACTGTTCTATAATTGTCGGTGTTAATTACAGGCTGAAAAGATTCGAAAGGACGACGTTTTATTTTATAGATATTTTAAACTTTTAAGTGACGAAGATGGAAACAATGTCTTTTGGAAGCAATAAAAAGTGCTGCTCTATTAAGTTAAAATACAATTAATTTAGTAAAATATTTTTTTTCCCAAGCTGTTGAGGAAATACGTGTACTATTCAATAAGTAATAAGACTAATTTTACTGCGGCGAAACCTATCATCGGAATGTTAATTCTTGTGGCACGAGAAATGTCTGTTGTCTGTATTGCCAAAACCTACCGATATTTGACGTGTACAGACTCATGTTTCTGAGTATCACGTGATTGAATTGAATCCTGTTGGCGGGCGCTTACACGACGCAGCCAGTTGTCGAAATGGAAACGTCGTAGGAACAAAGTTATGCGATTAAAGTTTGTTTTCGTCTGCAAAAATCAGCATCGGAGATCTTTGATATGATACGTGAAGTTTTCAACGATGAAACAATGTTTAGAGTCAGTACTTTTTGATGGCATAAAGCTTTTAAGGAAGGCAAGCAGAATATGGAAGATATTGAACGTGAGGGACAACCTTCAACGTTCATCACAGAGAAAATGATTAACACTGCTGCTATTATTATCAAGGGAAATCTCAAAATTATTTTATATCAGTCAGTTCTAGCTGTTTCCTCAACTTAAGAAACCATCACGAGGCAAACATTTTGAAAGCTACAAAGCATGTCTAAACTCTTCGGAGGCGACTTTAAAATAGCTCTCACAAGCTTAACGTTCACAAGTTTTTTTAAGACGTGGACAGAACGTTGGAACAAATGCATTTAGTCCCGCAGAAGTTATTCTTAAAAAACCATGTAAATTATGACGATTAAAGTTCTTCTGTATTTTTTATAAATTTAGTCTTATTACTTATTGAACAGCCCTGGTATTAAAAGGAACACGTAGCTGTATCAATGAACAATAGCATTGACTTGAACTGGATAATTTAGTACGACGGGTTTATTGCTATTTATCTAAATATGTTAGAGTTCAAAAAATAACTTTGTGCCCTATTTGGGAATTCATATTTTCTGTGGTTTCAATGCAATCTTGTCACAACTATCTACTAGAAACGAAATTTGTTACTCACAAACAGTTAATAAAAATCCGCATTGGAACAAAGAACCGACAAATCAAATTCAAACATTTCAAATGCTTTTTGAAATGAAGATGATTTTAGTATTTTTAGTTCTGTTTCCAAGTTATGTGTTCTTCAACGGGTTTTTTTTTTCCAAGAGGAAACATCTTGTTTAACATTTAGAAGACATTGTTTCTTAATTTTATTCTTTCTATTATCTATTAAATTAATGAAAGTATATTCCTTCAATCTTTAATGAAAATGCTTTTGCGTATTAGAATAAGGTTTGGTTCACTCACTTATAATGTGCCAAATTTGGTAGGTTTGTCTTAAATATTGTTCAAGAACAATCAAGTAAAATCTCAATACAACTATTACCAATACAACTAAATATCTGTTTAAACGAAACAAATCTTAAGTTCCATTTTAACTGCCATTACGCTAGTTGAATTCCATTACAACAAAATTTACGTCACATCGAATAAAATTTGTGATCTCTTGAAGCTTCTTGTATTGAGAGTTTATAAATTTTATTTGGAATATTTAAACCAAATTATTAGTCATTAAATAATCTCTAGATTACATAATGTAGTTTTCGCTCTTCTCCAGTATTTTTCCAAATTTTTAACTGTCATCTTGCCTTGCCACGTTATACACTATTTCCTCCCCTGTTGTGGTTTCTGTAACAGTGGTCTTGTCTTGCTTACATGTTATTTACTGCCATCTATAGAAAAATCTAGTTAGCTTCAATAAGTACTCAATTTAGTATTCATTTTTTTTATAAATTTCATAACTGTCATCTTACCTCACCACGTTATACGTTATTTTCTCCCCTTTTGTGATTTCTGTAACCGTAGTCTTGTCCTGCTTACCTGTTATTTACTGCCATCTATAGAAAAATCTAGTTAGCTTCAATAAGTACTCAATTCAGTATTCATTTTTTTCTAAATTTCATAACTGTCATCTTACCTCACCACGTTATACGTTATTTTCTCCTCTGTTATGATTTCTGTAACCGTAGTCTTGTCCTGCTTACCTGTTATTTACTGCCATCTATAGAAAAAGCTAGTTAGCTTCAATAAGTATTCAATTCAGTATTCATTTTTTTCTAAATTTTGTAACTATAATTTTGCCTTGCCTCGTTATTTTCTCCCCTGTTGTGGTTTCTGTAACCGTAGTTTTGTCTTGTTAACCTATTACGTACTGGCATCTGTAGAAGAGTCTAGTTAACTTTAATACATTTTCATTTACTCAGTTTTTTACACGTTAATTCTTTTTGCTCCTTCTTTTCGGGCTCGGGGAAGGTTGCAAGTTTTTGGACTTTCCTCTTGCAATTTAAAAAGAGCATTGTGCAACGAAGGCTGGTCTACTCCCTGAAGACGCACCGCTACCTTGCTTAACGTGCATCCTATGTTCTCAGTTTGAATTTTGATGCTTGAAATTTTTTATTTTTATAATATTTCATAACATTGGTATTTACCTGTTTCTGCTGAATATTTTCGTACTGTTATTGCTTCTAACAGCTTTGAGCTGTCACTTTGGTACATTTTTAGTTCATTTTTTTTTTTTTCGTTGTAAAACCATTTTCTTTAATAAATTTAAATATTAATCTTTTGCTTTTGGGAAAGTCTTCCAATATAGTATTATTTGAATTTAATGTGTGTATGTGCAGATTAGACATATTTTGTGTTTACGTTCCTAATGTTCATAACACGAAATAGTTCAATTGCACGCAATAATTTTATCTTTTCTACGATTTCCAAAGAACTAACAATTGAAAAAAAAAAGGTCATAAAATAAATCATCCTGAATTTGAAGGAAATAATTTCTGAAGGTCGTCGTGGCCTTTGACATCAAACAATTTCGCGAATTTATCGTCAGTGATGTTTTTACGGACGCAATTACTATTATGGATATTTTCGAAAACATACTTTATATCTTAAGTTGTTTGAGCTTAATCTTCTAAGTGTTCTACGTCTGTTTCGAGTTACAGCACAGCAATAAATCTCAGCAATGGCACACTGACCAGACCAAAAATATTTATAAGTGGAAATAGACTTTCGTGCTTTGTTAATAATTTATATACATAAAGATATTTCGTTCCTTGTTGCGACCAATCTCATTTTTATCATAATTATTTTAATATTTTTATTATTGTTATAATTATTAATATTATTTTTTTATTATTAACGTTGTTGTTGTTGATATTAATTTATTTTTATTATTATTATCATTATTATTATTTTCATCATTATTATTATTATTAGCATTATTTTCATCATCATCAACATTATTATTATTATTATTATTATTATTATTATTATTATTATTATTATTATTATTATTATTATTATTATTATTAGCATTATTTTCATCATCATCATCATCATCATTATTATTACTATTATTATTATTATTATTATTATTATTATTATTATTATTATTATTATTATTATTATTATTATTATTATTGTTGTTGTTGTTACAATTATTATTATTATTATTATTATTATTATTATTATTATTATTATTATTATGTTTTTCTTCATTATCATTATTATTATTATTATTATTATTATTATTATTTTCATCATCATCGTCATCATTATTATTATTGTTGCTGTTGTCGTCGTTAAATTTTTGTTATAATTATTGTTATTATTATTATTATAATTATTGTTGTTATTATTATTAAAATCACCTATTCTTAGTATTGTTGTTGTTGTTATCATTATTATCTATTTACTTATTCATTTATTTTTTTTCTCCAATCATTACATATTTTTCATAGTAGAAGTCAAAGGTGAGCCATGCAGAATTCATAAGAGAGTCAGGTGGATATTTAAAAAAAAAAAAAAATATGGATGGCATACAAAATGATATGCATAAAAACGCAAAGAATGCAAATATGATTGGAACACAGAGACGTAAAAGACAGATGGATAGAAATGCAAAATGCATACTACGTTGGAATAAAACATAAGAAAGTTTAAAATAATACACTATATGAACAGAGAAACAGAAAAATTAATCGATTGTGCAATAACCAGCAAAAAAGAGCTACAGTTGGGGCATACATAACCTGATGGCAACATTGTGAATTCTCCATAGATCATAATCACAGCATTACGACGCTGACTAAGGGTAACTAAAACTTTAGGTAAACTAAAAGAAATGGCAAGTTGGACCTCTAAATACTCAGACAGATCTGCATATAGAGAAAATATAAAGGTAATAAAGCATCAAAATTAGATTTAAACAGCGTAAAAAACTATGAGCTGAAAAAAAGATTGATAAAAAATAATAATGATCAAATAAGAATGTAGATGCATAGACGGACAAATAAATGGATGAACCAAAGTGTAAATAAATTTATAACTACAAGCATCTACAGATCAAAACAAAAAAAATATGAACGGATAGAACTACAATTAAATAGACAGCTAACGGAACTATAGTTAAATACATTAAAATGCTGAAGAGCAAGAGAATCCACATTAAGTAACATTCGTAAGAAGAGATGCCAACATTCAACATGTATAGCAACATGTATTATATACTTTCAAGATTAAATGCATATATTAGCAAAATAAATCAATTATTAAATTCACAGGCATATCCTTTGTAACATACGAATCACTTTAGCTAATTAAGTGAGTGTCTTGAATATTTTTTTTTTTTTTTGACATTATCGAACTACAAATAGACTGGTTTTATTGCAGCATTAATAAGATAAGTTACGTTTTCCTCGTGCTATAGTTTTTTCCTCTATTTCAGAAACTGGAATAGAAGCAAGTAAAAGTCTTGTGCAGCAGAGTCTAGAAAACTCGGCACTCGATAACTTGGCCGAAAACCTGTTCCTCGCTCATTCCCGACAACCTGCCATTTTTAAAAACTCGGCCTTTTTATGGTTCACAGTTGACCGAAATTTTAAGACTCTTCTGTATAAGTTTAAATCACTATGCTGCGTGATGTGATCGCAAACAGTTTTCCGCCTCTTTGCTACCTTAGTTTAAAACAAATGGGATATCTATGTCTGCTAAATACAAAAACTTCCTCAACTCCAAAATGAGCATGTAAAACTTATTTTTAATACCCAAATTGATTTTTTTTATAGCTTACACGAAGGAAAAGTAATTTAATCATCGCAAAATTTTTAAAGGTCATTTTGTTTTAATTAATACATTAGTGCAATATTTATTTACTACCCTGTATCTAATTAATATTTTATTGCTTTCAAAAGCAATATTAGCATTTTATGTTTTTCACTGCAAAAAAAAAAAAGAAAGAAAACCTAACAAAAAAAAAAAAAAAAAAAAAACTTTGAAAGTAATTAACATTCCTATTCCCAAATTCTATTTTTTAAGTGCTACGCAGATGCCTCTTCAGCCTTTTATAGTGCATTTAAACTAACTTTCTGTGCTCTTTAAATGGTATGAAGAATTGAAAAAAATTGTTTCCTTTCCTTTAAATTTCTTTTCGTTATTGTTAATTTAGTACAAACATAATTATTTCATTAACCGTGCAAAATTCGAATTTAATATTCAGGTAGTGTAGAGGTTATAAAACATAAGAAAATTAGAAACAAGTAAAATATACCTGTTTGTGGAATTGATTACAGGGCTTAATTTGCATGGGAGCTCAGCTTTTGTACTTCTCTTTTTCCCTATCAATTTTTTAAAAAATAGACAGTAATCAGCTCATCGCTATTGCGCTTCGGAGCCCACCAACCACCAATACATCAATTCCAAAATTGATGCATAACTTCCCTTCCTGGTAGAATTCTTCACATCTGTGATGTCACTTGCAACCTAACTTATTACTAAATTAAAATAACGTTTCATTGCACAAAGCTTTCAGATTACTGCATACACGTGTTTCGCGTTACAAAGAACGCCTTTTTCAAAGCAAAAGAAGTGAACTGACCGAGGAAAAGACAGCCGACATTAGTTGATACTTTTGACATAAACTTACTTTTTTTTTTAATTTTTTCCTTCTTGAGCAATCACGAACTGCTTATCATCCTGACTTGACCAAAGTTGATGCTGCTCTGATTTTTCAGATAACCATGGTGACGGTTATTTTTAATACTTTTTTACAGAGCGAAATTTTTGTCTTTATAGTTAAAAATCGACTGAGGTTTAATTTCAGTCATATTTTTTTCTGGACTTAGCTCAAGGAGCATTTACATTGGAAAGGGGTTTTTTGTGCAAAATTACGTTTTTTCAGGAAAAAACGCCTCTATAGATGAACATAAACAGCAAAACTTCATCCAAAAACAGCATTTTCAGATTACTATTTCCCATCATTTAGTAAGATTGATAGGAAAAAAATACCTTACGTGATACGCTGCAAATAATCTTTATGATAAATGCTGGTGGATATCGATAATCCATCTTTATCTTTGTTATCGCATCCTAATCACTATTTCTTTTTCCATGGATACACCTGGTATTACCTATTCTAGAAAATCACCAGTCATAATGTGACGGTGCAAATTTCCTGACCATTTCTATTCCATTTCACTTGTAAAAACATGAAACCCAACGAGTAGGGTCCTATCATTTGTGATTGCTAAAAATATAATTTGAATTCGAGACGCCAAAATTCAAAGGATTTTCTTTTTTAATTCAAACTACCGTAAGTGACAAACCTCATGAACTACGAAATTTCCTATGTACGTGGCAGAATTTAAAATCCGAACTTACCCAATATCTAGCAGTAAGTTACCGCCCCTCAGCCAGGGCTACATGCAATATATCTGACAGCTTGGTTACCAAATCCAGAGCCTGCAATTTTGTTTTTATTAGAAGTGTTCAGTCTGGAATAGTGAATAGCGGTAAAAATTTCTAACGCAAGCTCTAGGAAACAATTTACAATCAATACATTAAAAAATAACGAGCTGATGTGTGCATCACATGACTTCCTTTTACTCCAATTTTATGTCATTTCCCCATTACTGGCAATTTTAATGTGATTCAATAGTTAACTCTCTAAATATCAACAACAGTGGAAAAATTAAAACCAGATTAAAAAAAAAAAAATTAAAAAAAAATCGCTAAATTTATCACCAAGTTGGCGACAAAACTTGGCGACCAAAAGACTGGCGATATATCGCCAAGTGTCCGCCAAATTATAACACCACTTCAGTTTACATCGAAATTAACAACGATTTCCCCTCAAAAAAAAAAGCAAAAGAGCCCTTTTAGAGCATCCGAATGCAACCAAAAAAGAAGATGCACAACTAGACCCCACTAGAAGTGTACGTACCAAATTTCAACTTTCTAGGACATTCCGTTCTTGAGTTATGCGACACACATACACACATACACACTTACGCACTTACGAACATACGCACATACATACGTACATACAGACGTCACGAGAAAACTTGTTGTAATTAACTCGGGGATCGTCAAAATGGGTATTTCGGGTGTCTGTACGTTCCTAGGCATACATCCACGTGTGGTCGGGTTGAAAAAAAAATACTCAAAATTTATTCGGGGGTGAACAAAATGAAAATTAAGGATGATTTTTGAGTGAAAATTTTTTTGCGAATACAATACTTCCTTTTTTTGTAAAATTAAGTAAAAATGAAACTAAATGCATAGGAAAAAAATCCTAATTCTCACAGAGTATAACTTATTTTCACCAGTTTCAAGTTATTTTAGGCGGAATCATAATTTTTTTAGCTATCAGAAATAGGGCGAATATTCATCGATTTCCAAAGGAGTTACAGTTTAAAATAGAAAATTAACGAATCGTCGTGTGACATAATGAACAGAACACAATGCTTCCCCGTTCTTTCCGTCAATACGCGAGAGATAAATGGCGTTAGATTATGACACGCGCGGCGATAAACCATCCCCAAATCTCCTGACATTTGGAGAACAAAGAGGTGTTTAAGTGAATGGAAGAATGGTCGGGCATTAAACAGACAGTTGAATGTTGCAGAGGGAATTTCAGTTGTCATCTTTAGAACGCGATGCAGGGCCGCAAAAGGGGCGTTTAGGCCATTACGTGATGTTCTTTATGGGCATAAAAGAACATGACCCAATAAAAGATTGTAACGGCGAAAGAATAATGTTTCCTGTTGAAATGAGTGTCAAGTTATCGTTTTTTGCGCAAATGGAAGCTTAAACCTAACTGCACTGGATGTTTCACGATTGTCGCAAATTTGAAGGTGGGATGATTCGGAAATCGAAAAGGATTGAGGAAATTTTAAACCAAAAAATAAACGAGGAATAAAGTTTTCATTTTCCACTATAAGGTTTTCCCCCCAAATTTCCCCCTAATTTAACGCTCGATAAAACATGTGTCTTGTGAAATATACCAGACAACCCACTCATCACATCCAGAGAGTGCAGTTTCGTACGTATTTGAACTCCTCAGTCTGGATTAGTGAATAACCGAATTGGAGGCAGATGTCATCTCATTGAAGCTGAGAGTGCCAACAAACTGGTAGATTAAGTAAATTTATCTCACCAGCGAGCGTAGGCAGCATAGTACGGTTCGACTCATGAATTGAATTAAGCAAAGCTTGGGAATTTAGCAGAAGTTTAGCAGTAGTGGGTAGTCCCTAAGCCAGGGTTAAGGCGAACCCCCCCCCCCCAAAAAAAAATACATCTAATATACCAGACATCCCGGTCATCCTATCCAGTGACTGCAGATTGGTTCTTATTAGAACTTGTCAGTCTGGATTAGTGAATACCGAATTGGAGGCAGATGTCATCTCATTGAAGTTGAGAGTGACAACAAACTGGTAAATAAAGTGAAATTATCTGACCAGCGAGTGTCTGCAGCATAGTGCGATTCGACTCGTGAATTGAATGAGGCAAAGCTTGGGTAGTTATCAGTAAGTTTAGCAGTAGTGGTTAGCCCCTAAGCTGGCTAAGGCAAAACTACCTGCAGTGGCGTATATATGTTTTTATTTTGGAGGGGGCCCATGTAGCCAAGATTAGTTACCCTCCCCCACTTTTGTTTTGTAATTTCAATTTTTTTGAGGGGGGAACAACAGTGTCCTGATCTTTTTTTTTTTTTTTTTTTTTTTTTGAGGTGGGGCAAGGACTTCATATTGTATGACTTCGTAATGTCATTATAGCAGGCTATGTTTGTTGACGTTAGTGTAATGAAATGAATGGGACTTTTTGAAGTTGCCCTGATTTGATTTTTTCAAAAAAACAGAACGAAATCCATAACTCCTCCGCCCAACTTTTCGAAATTGAAGTTCTAAAAACGCAGTTTCAGACTAACCTCATTGATGTTACGGGCAAGGCGGTTCTGGGGCTCTCCCCAAAATCTATTTTGAAATTAAAGTTTTAAAACACTAAGTTTTAAAGAGATATTCAGTGATACTAGGCGGAGGGATTTAAATTCTCTCCACCTTATTTTTTTCGAAACTAGATTTTTTTTTTCAGATTTAATACGGGAGCAGTCAAACTCTCGTTCGAAAGTTTTTCGTAATTTAAGTCATAAAAGCGCTACTATAGACCATATTTGGTAACGTTAGGGGTTTTGCCACTTTTCAAATTGAAGCTCCCTAAAAGCAATCTTAAATGATTTTTGATGCTTTCAGAAGGCAAGGTGTTTGGTACTATCCCATGAAAAATTTTCGACACTGAAGTTCTGAAAATTAGGTTTCAGAAACTCTTTAGTTGTTTTAGTGGGTGGAGGGGGCTTGCAAAGCGTAACATTTTCAAGACTCTTATTTTTAGACCGATTAGGAAAAATAAAAAAGAAATAAAAATGGGACGGGGGTGGGGGGTAAAAGAAATAGCAGGTGTTGGACGAAATAACCTGATCAATAGTCAGTAACTTTTGAAGTTTTTTATTTTAAGGTTCTTTTCAAAAGTAATTCAGATTTTCTCATAACATTAGGCAATTTTTGGAAAGGAAGTGTTCGAGAACCCTCCTTTGAGTGGTAAAACGCAATTTCAGGTCATCTTTGAAGACTTTTAGAGGTAAAGAGATGTTTTAGGGATCTTTTTCCGAAACTTTTCGAAATTTAAATCTTAAAGGAACAATTTCAGTTGAGATTTTTTTCCAACATTATTTGCTTTTCTTTTTGTTCAAATAACTTCACTTTCCCAAAACACGTTCTTTTCTTGAGTAAGGGGTACGGATCCCCTGACCCCTTCTGAGCACCATTGCCTGGTGACATCTAACGCAGGGTTCCCAAACTTTAATGATTTGCGGTACCCTTTGAAGAATTAGAATTTTCTCACAGCATCCTAGTCTGTTTTCATGCATATTTTATTGTTACTATGGTCACTTCGCGGCACCCCTCACCCCTTCCTGCGGCACCTAGTTCGGAAATCTATGATCTAACGTATTATAATTATTGTTATTACTATCATATTTATTTATTCTTTTTTGTAGCTAAAAGTTTGGAAATTATTTGTGGGCAACTAAAACCAAGAATAACTACTTTAAAAAAAAATTTCCCGGATTTTGGAGAGGTCCTGGGCTCCCTCAGTCCCTTTCTTATATACGCCTTTGACTACCTGCAATAGACCAGACAGCCTGGTCATCACATCCAGAGAAACAGTTTCATTCTTATTAGAACTGTTTGGATTTGTGAATAAAAGTTGGAAGCAGAAATCATCTCTTTGAAGCTGAGAAGGCCAACAAACTGGTAGATAATGTGAATTTATCTCACCAGCGAGTATCCGCAGCATAGAGCGGTTCGACTCGTGAATTCAATGAGGCAAAGCTTGGGTATTTAGGAGAAAGTTTAGGAGTAGTGGGTAGTTCCTAAGCTGGCTAAGGCCAAAACTACATGCAATAGACCAGACAGCATGGTCATCACATCCAGAGAAACAGTTTCGTTCTTATTAGAACTGTTTGGATTTGTGAATAAAAGCTGGAGGCATAAGTCATCTCTTTGATGCTGAGGGTGCCAATAAACTGGTAGACAATGAATTTATCTCACTAGCGAGTGTTCGCAGCATGGTGTGGCTCCACTCCTGAATTGAAGGCAAAGCTTGGGGAGTTATCAGTAAGTTACCGCCCATAAGCCAGGAAAAAGGCAAAATGACTTGCAATATTATCCAGCGACTTCAGTTTCGTTTTTATTAGAACTCATCAGTCTGGATTAGTGAATAACCGAGCTGGAGGCAGAAGTCATATATCATTGACGTTGTTAGCCCTGGCTTAGGGGCTGTAACTTATTGCTAAATGTGTCTTGTGGTGTGAAATTCAATTTTAATTATAAAATACTGACTATTTGTGATGGTAATATATATACAGAGTTAATTTCCACGTGTGATTTACAGAAAGTGATTCAATCATAGAAATAATCACAGCTTTAGTCTCATCAAATTAAATTAATAATACCTTGTAATGTTGTTAACTTAATTTGATGGGACTAAAGATGTGTGCGTATATACTTTGAATATAAAATTGGCACTTAAAACCAATTGCATTCCTATTTTATGTAATTTTGATGGAATCATTAAAATGCAATAAATTCCTTAAGTTTACTTTTATTAAGTTGATAAATAATAATTGCATATCCCATAAGAATTCAATTTTTCGTACTCAATTGTGCTGATTAATTTTTAATTTAGGTATGATTATATGGTGGAATTAAGAAATCAACTTGATTTCACTAGCGTTGTATTTGGCATAACGCAGCAATTTAAAAAAAACCGTTCAAATCAAAGATAATGACAATAATGACTTACCCTGGTTTCCCTTGAGTAAAAAATTATCTTCGAATAAAATATTAATTTCCTTCACATACAATAAAACAAGCACTATAATACATATTTGCTAAGAATAAATTATTTTATAAATAAAACTCATCTAAGATGGTCACAAAAGTCTGAACACAAAACTTATGGTTTTTTTCCACCAAATTATCGACAATCATACCATTACTGCATTACTTCAGCACGCATTTAAAGTAACATCGATTTTCCACAAAAAACGAGCTAAGCCACCTTTGGAAAATATCAGAATACAACCAAAAGAAGAAGTAACAACTAAACACTTCACACAGAACAAAATTTCAATTTTCTGTGGCATAACATTTTTGAGTTCAGTGAAGAACGTACATTATGCAAACACATAAAATACACCACCAGCTCAGTCTTTCCATCCGAGGACTGCAGTTTCGTGATTTTTAGCACTCATCAGCCCGGAATAGGAAGTAACTGATCTGGAGGCGGAAAACCTCTTAAAGGAACCTAGAGAGTCAAACAAACTGGTAGCTATTGTTGCATTAGCACACCAGACGAGTGACTGCATCAATGGTGCGGTTCAACTCAAAGATTGAAGGCAAAGCTAGGTATTTTGCAGTAAGTTACCGCCCTAAGCTGGCGGTATATTTTATGAATTTCTGCCTTAGCCCTGGCTTAGGGCGGTAACTTACTGCAAACGAGCTGATGTGTGCATCACGTGACTTCTTTTACTCCAATTTAATGTCATTTCCCCATTACTGGCAATTTCAATGTGATTCAATAGTTTACTCTCTAAATATCACCAACAGTGGCCAAATTGAAACCAGATTTAAAAAAAACAAACAAAAATCGTCAAATTTGTCGCCAAGTTGGCAATAAAACTTGGCGACCAAAAAACTAGCGATATATCGCCAAGTGTCAGCCAAATTATAACATTGCGTTTGAGTTTGCATCGAAATTAACAATGATCCCCCCCCCCAAAAGGTGCAAAAGACCCCTTTAGAAACACTTGAATGAAACCAAAAGGGGAGGTGCACAACTACACCCACTAGGAGTCTACATACCAAATTTCAACTTTCTAGGACTTACCGTTCTTGAGTTATGCGACATACATATGCACATACGTACATACAGACGTCACGATAAAATTCATTGTAATTAACTCGGGAATCGTCATTATGGATATTTCGCTGTCTACACGTTTTAGATACTTATCCACGTGTGATCGAATCGAAGAAAATCTCAATATTCATTCGGGGGTGAGTAAAATGGAAATTAAGGTCAATTTTTGAGCGAAAAATTTTTCGCGAATACAATACTTTCTTTTTTGCAAAAGGAAGTAAAAAGTACATTATGCAAGCTTACATACTAACGTCATGAGAAAAATCGTGATATTTAACTTGGAGATAGTTCACGTGGATATTTCGACTGTCCATATCCGTCCCATATAAAATGGAGGGAGTGAAGACTTTCCTTCATGAAACCAAGACCCCAAGTTCCCAAGTAACGTGATAGATTTTAAAGCAAAGCATTGGGGAAGAAATCTGGTTTCTTTCGCTTGTTTCACGCAAATTGTGCCAACCATTTGTCGTTGTTGAGTCACGTGCGTCTTTTGGTCAGCTTTTGCTATGCCAACGATTGGACTTGTTCCCTGGCTCCCTCCATTTTAATACCTGCTCTAAAGTACATATGCACACATATGCGGTACATATGCGGATGTGCCTCAACATTAATTCGGGAGCAAGTAAAATAATGATTTAGGCTCCAATTTGAGTGAAATAATTCATGAGTATGATATTTCACTTCCGTATAAGGAAGTAAAAACAATAAAATCTTACTCTAAAGAAGGTCTGCACTAACATTTTACAGAGGGTGGCCAAATTCTTATGCTCAAACAAACTCTTCTGTATTTTTATTGTTACTTCCGTTTATAAAAAAGGAAGTATTTTGTATTCGCGAAAAAATGTTCACTCAGAAATCAGCCTTAATTTCCATTTTTCTCACCCCCGATTGAATGTTGAGTTTTTTTTTTTTTTTTTTTCGACCCGACCAGACGTGGATAAGTGCCAAAGAACCTACAGACACCCGAAATATCCATTTTGACGACCCCCGAGTTAATTACAACGAATTTTCTCGTGACGTCCGTATGTACGTATGTATGTGCGTATGTGTGTATGTCTGTATGTATCTCGCATAACTCAAAAACGGTATGTCCTAGAAAGTTGAAATTTGATACGTAGAGTCTTAGTGGGGCCTAGTTGTGCACCTTCCCACTTGGTTGCATTCGGATGTTCCTAAGGGGGTCTTTTGCCCCTTTTCGGGGGAAAATCATCGTTAATTTCGATGTAAACTCAAGTGGTGTTATAATTTGTCGGACACTTGGCGATAGATCGCCAGTCTTTTGGTCGCCAAGTTTTGTCGCTAACTTAGCGACAAATTTGGCGATATATATATATTTTTTAATTTGGTTTCAATTTGGCCACTGTTGGTGATATTTAGAGAGTAAACAATTGAATCACATTAAAATTGCGAATAATTGGGAAATAACATTAAATTGGAGTAGAAGGAAGTAATGTGATCAGCTCGTTTTTTATTGTTATTACACAGATTTTTGATATGAACGCTATATAAAATGTATCTAAAATATGAATTAAATACATTAAACGTAAAGTGCCTACTTATCAATACTATAAATAGGATCAAAAAATAATTCTTTAATTTTTGCTAACTCCGCCTTTTGCGGCGTGGAATGCTTTCAATGCATGATATTACTACTTGAGTTACCTAGTATTTAAAAAAAATCGTTTTTTTTTTCTAAAAATCACACTTACAAGAAGATGCTTGGAACTTGAAATTTTAACTGGCACTGACACTGACATCTATCACATTTTAAAAATTGCACAAAAAAAGTAAGTAAAGCGTTTCAAGAATAAACTTTAAACTTTAAAATATACTGCAGAATGCGTTCAAATAATAAAACTATGCAACAACAATAAAAACTACAAAAGTGCAGAAAAGTTTGCTTCTTATAATTTGGCCAGCCTCTGTATAACACAAATTATATATAAGTGGGGTTGTTTCCTTCAGTCAAAAGTAATACTTTCTGTCACTGAAATTGATAAAATAAGCAAAACAAATTGAATAAAATAAAATAACATGGACCCAAAAAATACTTTCATTTTCCAAAAGTTATTTTTTAATTAATTTTTTTTAATGTTTGATTTTTGAAACAAGGCGTGGTCTTGATGACGTCACAAATGATGCAATTTGGCGCAGCTTTCTGCCGCGATTCCACGTTATGATAATCAAGAAGCGAATTAAAATTGCACTCTACGCTTGCTATCAACCATATCGTTGCCAATGCACGTGAGAAAAGATGCAAATTAAATATTTTGCTCTGTGAATGGCAACACAGAATGGCATTTCATCATTTGTGATGTCATCGGACTGAAGCATAAACGTTGAAAGCGTGCCGATTTAAGTAATTTTTTAAAAACATTAAACTTAAACAAATTATTTGAAAAATGGTCAAATCCTATGTTTTTAAGCATGCTCTTTCAGAATTTTTTTTTTTTTTAAATTTTGGAAAGGACCCCATTGTATGCATGCATTGAAACATAGAATGTTCTGCATTAAAAATAATTTGATTGACAATCTCAATTTTAAAAGAAACGCTAGTTTTAAAATGAAAGCAAATTCATTTACGGTAGTTTTACATTCTTAGTGACAGTTCACTAGGTACGAGCTTTAACGGATTAACAAGGACACCAGGATTAGATCAAGATGCATAAAGTATTCTTCTCATTGACTGCCTAATTACTAAATCAACTCCTGCGACAGAAACCAATAGACGTGCGATTTTATGTCTCTCCCTTGTCGTCTCATCCAATGAGTGTTCGTGGTTGCGTGGAATTTTATCGCTGGCATGTCTTCGGCTGGAGTAATTCATCGGAAAAAAAGTGTCAACACTTCGTGTAATTAAATCCCATTAAAAGCCGCCGTGAAAGAAGTATGTGGGTCGCTTTTCCTTAAGTAAAGCAGCAGAATGAGAAATTGAAATTGGTTTGGAGGAGATACGAAGGAAATAAAGTGTACTTTTTAAGGAAATTGTTTCTAGAAGTTTTTAATCTTCTTTGATAGAATGGTGCAAAAACAATCAAACGGAAGGAAGTTTTGTGAAAGTAATGTGATAATTACTGGTAAACGAATTATAAAAGTAAACATATTTACCGGATGAGGATCTCTATTTTTAACTTTGGTTACGATTGCTTGCATGTAGTTTCGTGTGTTTCAGGTTTAAATTTTGAAAAAAGAAAAGATACATTTTATATGAATTGGGGGAACAATTGCTTTTTTAGAAAGAATCATTCGAGTGCAAGGTAGTTTCATTATAAGCCAAACTTTAACCTCATGAGCAGGAGCCACCCTCAACCTCCTGTGCCTAATAACTTCCAGGGGGGGGGGTATTGAGAGGGCTGGACGTCATCGGGGAGGATGGAGGAGAGGGGTGTATGGAATCTCCTCAGGTGAAAGAAGTTTTGGGGTCCTCCCCACGAAAATTTTCAGATTTCTGAACCCTAAAAATGCTTTTTTACATATTTTCTGATGTGTGTAATTTGTATTAACCAGCAATATGTGTCATGACGTTTTCAAAAGTCGGTATACAAATTTTCTTGTTCATATAAACCATGTTGCTTGTCTTGGGACAACTTTACAGTCGTATTTTGTGATGAGCTGAGCAGTGGACACATATTGCTTGTAGCTATAAATCTAAAACCAACTTTTTAAGTCCACCTAGCTCCCCCTCCCCCTCCGAATATTTTACGCACGTCACAGCTGTTCTCTTAAATCAGGAAAAGTCAAGTCTATGTGAACAAAAGCATCTTTCAGTAAATTAAATGAAGTCTTTGCCTTAATATCTGAAATTTCATCAAGTCCAACAAATTCCTAAAAATTTACAATTGTCAGTCAATGACACTCTTCAAGCGACAACAAACTCCTCCTCAATTAAAGCACTGGACACCACCTCTAAAAAAAGACACACACGCACAAATTATTGGGTTGGGGGAAGGGGGGGTCCCCTCAAGCCCCATGGTTTCGGCGCTAGTACAAATAGCTCCACGTCAGTCAGTATGCTGGAAGTTTCTTGGAAAGACGTTAAGTGCTTGAAACAAGTAAACTTCAAAATTCGAAAAAATGAGAAAGCAATCGTATATGAATTATTTTCACAACTGTTTCAAATTTTCTCAACGCTTTGTCACAGAAAATTGGCAAAGCACATACAAAATTCTACAAAAATATGGTTATAGGAAACCACACGTCTTTGCAGTTTTATTCAGAATCAAATTTGTTTTAAATTAAGCTAATTCGAAGTAAATTTTAACCTGAACGAACACGTAAGAAACAATACAGGTATTAAATGCTAATTAAAGCAAAAAAGAAAGAAAAATGCATTGCTAAGTGCATCAAAATGTTTATTCAGCTCATGGTCGCACTTGATTCTTATAGGTCGCGACGATCGCTGAAATTCATGGCAACAAAGAGGGCACTAATCCCTGTTTTCTATTCTTACAATCAAAACTTGCGCTCGACGAACCTCACCGGTCGACCGGGGAGTAACCGGTTACAAACCGCAGCGTTCTATCATCTATCGGTCACTTCACCGGTTACCATTTTAAGCTATTGATTGGTTGATTGAAACACGTGATCAGTAGCTGTCACGTGATCGGTTAACCGGTAGCGACCGGTTGAGCCCGTCGAATGCAAGCAAAATGTCCATTGATTGGTGTATACACAGTATTGGGTTCAGCGCCTCTTGCGGTCAAAATGGGCGGCATATGAAGTTTCGCATTTTTTGAGAATTTCAAGAGCTGATGGACCGTGATAGCCCGATCGGTAGAGTGTTGGATTCGGGGCCGGAGGGTCCTGAGTTCGAACCTCGATGGTCGAAGACCCACCGTCGTCATTAAAGGGGACTGGGCGACGTTAAATATGCTCGTGGTCTCAATGTCCTCCAAGTGAAACGATACCTCTGGGGGTGCTAGCACCAGGTAGCTATTAGCTCCCGTGCTAAATTCTCATTAACTGTTCGATCCGGTGATGGTGCTGCCATCTATCGGTATAAAAAAATAATGGAGGCAAGGCACTTAGTATGCAGTCATCGACATAAATACAGTTGTAGTTAGTTGTGACTCGGAATCGAAGTCGAAGTCAAGAGCTGATCATCTTATGCTATAGTTGCATCGGTTTAACAAAGAAAAGTCATAAATTGTCTAGACCCGTAAAGCGTAAGCGAATCAAGTGCGGCCACTTTCAGCTGCACTCAATTAAAACTAGAAGTCGAAGCAAATAAGTTTTTAAAACTATTTGTAGCGAAATTTGGAAAAAAAATAAAAAAAAAAAAGGAAATTAATTTGAATTTCGTCATTTTGAATTCAACTTATGTTTTTCGCAATCACGAGTGTGTGTGTATGTAGGCATGTGAGCTTGTGTGGGGGTTTGTGTGTTTGTGTTTGTGCAGGCATGAGTGTTGGTAGTTGTGTGTATGAGTGAGTGTTTGCGTGCGTGGGGGCGGGATATGTGTATGTGTGTGTAGGCATATGTGTTTGTGTCTGTGTGCAGGCATGGATATGTGGGTAGTTGTGTATATATGTGTGTGTGTGTGTGTAAGTGTATGTGTGTGTGTAAGTGTATGTGTGTGTGTAAGTGTATGTGTGTGTGTAAGTGTATGTGTGTGTGTAAGTGTATGTGTGTGTGTAAGTGTATGTGTGTGTGTAAGTGTATGTGTGTGTATGTGCGGGTGTGTGTGTGTGTAGTTGTGTACGTATGCGAGTAAGTGTAGGATATTGACGCAACCTGGAGATGGCTTTCTCTAGAGGAGCAGCATCGTGAGGAGCCGGTCGACGGTGGTGCTGGCGGGAAAATAAAATGATAGCACATCAAAACAGTCAAATGAAAGCAATAAGCAATCGTGATTGCCCAGAAAAAAAAAATTTGAACTATGACATCTTGAATTCAAATTATGTTTTTCGCAATCACGAGTGTGTGTGTGTGTATGTGGGGGAGTGTGTGTGGGGGGTATGTTTGTGTGTAGGCATGTGTGTATGTGTGGGTAGTTGTGTGTATGTGTAGGTGTATGTGTGTGTAGATGTATGTCTGTATAAAGGTGTAAGTGTATGCAAGTAAGTGACGCAACCTGGAGACGGTTTTCGCTACAGGAGCACATCGTGAGGCGGCCGGCCGGTCGACAGTGGTGCTGCAGAGGGTGCTGGCGGGAAAATAAAATGATAGCGCATCAAAACAGTCAAGTGAGAACAATAAGCAATCGTGATTGCTCAAAAAAAAGAAAGAAAAACAAATCTACAGGAAAATGAAATAAAAATGTAAAAATCTAACTCCCCCCCCCCCCCTCTAAAAACACACAGACCTGCCTAAAAATGTAAGCAAAAGTGAAAATAAGAAAATTTTGAAGTTACAAGAAGCTTCCCAACTAATGAAATTTAATCATCCCAAAGGAAAATAAACGGCGTATATTCTCAAGCTAGACTTCATATTCCTTTATTTGATTGAGAAAGAGCATATAACGTGACTCGCTTTTTAACAGCTGAGTGGAAAGCAGGAACAAATCAAATTAATTTATCCCGAGCAAAGAAGTCATTATTTTGCAATCAGATTACAAAAAAACATCGCGTTTTGGATGAGAGAAGAGTAATAAAAGACTTGATTGCAATACTTCTGCATGCGTGAGCATAGTTCTTCTTTTTCTCGTTAAATAATTTTTATTATGATTATTAGATTAAATTCGAAATCTGATTTCAAAAGAATGATTTCTAGCCTTTTTATGCTTAAGAAAAGATAATAATTTAATGCAAATTACTATTGATTTTTATGCTCTTTTTCCGAGAACTCTGTAATTAAAAATCAAATATTCATCACAATTTAACAATGTGATTCGAATCTACGCTGTATTTGTATCTTTTATTCAGACTAAGTGTTCTGATTCGTTAAGGATTTTTTTTTTTTTTTTGAAATATAATGAATTTAATTTAGTAAGTTATTAAAAAAATTAAAAACAGATAAGATTAGATGTCTTATACAGTTATGCGATTCTTTTTGATTAGAAAGAGAGAGAGAAAGAGATTTTTTGTGTTTATAAACTAATAAAACTCATTTTCTGTGCATGTACCAATAAAAAAAAAGTCTTATTTACATTGAATTCTTCAATAAGAAGCAGAAACGTAATTTGTATTGAATCTTTCTATAAAAAACATTATTTTAAAATAGAGAAGTTTTTAGAGCTCAGAATAAAATATCTATACTGTCCGCCCCACTTAAACGAATACCGTCAGTTCCAAGAAATATTATTAAACCCAATTAACCCAATAAATATTATTAACCCCGATTAAACGGGGTATTTGATTAAGCGGAGAAATTCTATTTACTTTTCCAGATTGACAATTTTTGACTTGAAATGTAACAATAAATCAATATCTAAGTAACAATAGAAGAAAAAAAGTTTTTTTATTTAAAAGCATTTTAAATAAGCTAAGTAATCAACAAAATAGTATACTAATTAAGTAAATATAATACAAGTACATATGAAAATTATAAATGTGTAACTTACAACATGAGGAATTAAATCTTTGTTTGAACACCTTTTTTCACTTCATACTTTTTGGAGAGAAAGTCCATAATAGTGGATTCCTTGATCAAGGTATTTTGTGAATATTTTTCAAACTTCAATTGCCGTGTTTTACGTAATTGATATTTATCAATCTCTTATCGTCTGCAATATTTATATTTAGTTGCGTTTTTTAATTTAATTATCGACTGTCTGTTGGTAATGGCAACAATAAAAGAAGTTAGATAGAATAGTGGAAATGCTTTGCTGGAATATGAATGTTGGTTTTCCCACCCTTTGTTTGCCGAAAGATACTATTTTAAATTTTACGTCAATAATTGCTCTTATTTAATTTATTGCTCTGCGCATAATAATTGCTCTACTCATTTAAAACTGTTCTCCGCAAAAATATATGCGAAAGCTGATCACTATTACTCGATTAACCGGGGGAGTTATTCGATTAAGCGGGGGTCTCTAACCTTACACCTATGGGGAAATATTCGACTCCAGGAAATTTTATTCGTATAAGCGGGGTATTCGCTTATCCGTTACCCGATTTAGCAAGACTGACAGTATATATATATATATATATATATATATATATATATATATATATATATATATATATATATATATATATATATATATATATATATATATATATATATATATATATATATATATATATATATATACGTATAAAAAACTAGTTTTCTTAAAAATAAGGAAAAAAACATGTTTTTTCAACTGCCTAAACCAATCGTATATTGCATCCTAATTATAATTAGAATATCTATATGCATCATTATTACATGTCTTTCTCTCTTTAATATTTCAAAAGGTACTTGATTAAAGCTGAAAAAATCTCTTTTTCTCACAAATGCATACCACAAAAGCTTCTTGAAATTATATTCCTATCATTAAATATTAATTGCTTCCAACGGAAACGAAGCAAAGTCAAAAGTAGTATTATGTAACGGTTAATAACTACGACCAGACGAAATCTCAAAGATCAAAATTTAAATCTTAAAACCTAATTGCTCATAATTTGGCAACTCAATTTAAGTACCAAACGAAAAGGTATGATTCGAAAATGGACAAGTTGGGCCTTTAATTAAGACATATTTAAACTACCAAATTAACTTCCTATCTTCACAGTGCACGCATACCGCTATCGGTAACCGGTACTACTAACCGGTGACTAACCGTAGCGATCTCATAGAGCTACTGGTTGATTCCGAAGTCGTTCTAATAGCTTCACCGATAGATCCACCGGTCGATCGCAAATTAAGCTAGTTGATTGGCTGATTTAATCACCTGACATTTTTGATCAATAATAAGTATTTTTCACCTGCACGTTTGTCTGAGCTAGTAGCCTTGGATTAAGCGTTCGATGAAATATCGGTTGGGAACAACCGGTGAATAACCGCTGACGCTATTAGCTGTCATGTGACAACCGACCGGTAGCTACCGGTAGCGGTATGTGAACGAAACCAATATAAGGTCCTCATACCAACACACATGTTTTATCGGGTGGAAATGTGCATTTAAGACAGCTATTTTCTTTTAATTATTTATTTATTTAAACCCAGATAAGGATCCAAGCAACTACCACTCCATCACTTCTAGAAACTCTATTCTTTAACACCTGTTTTATATAGGCACCTCGGCAAAACGAGATAAGAACTTTAAGTTTCAAAGGGATCCATTACGCTTTTTTTTTTAAAACAGAAAATGAGTCAACGCGAATAAAACGGTTGAATGCATAACATATTTCTATCGTTACTCAGCAGTTAGAAAAAAAAAAATACAGACGAACGCGCGCAATGGAATAGCCATTTTGCCCCGAAAAAACATTCTAATGAGCAGAATATTCCATGAACCGGGATCAAAATAACACATTACATTGGTTTGGTACATTGAAAATGTATTATATTAAGCGGGATATTCTTTTAACCGATATTCTAATAAGCGGGCTCGATTGCACCGTTGAAAAATTCCTGGCGCTGTTCTTTATTCATTTAAAACGAATAAAGAAGTGTGAAACGCATATTCCTCTCGAAAACAAGATTGCTCATTTAACATACGCATCGTGAGACTTTACTTCAGTTCCAAACGTCATTTTCCAGGATGATTCTGCTCCGTGCCATAGGGCAAAACTGGTAAGTAACAATTTAAAAACCTTTATCCTGCCATTAGAACTTAAATTGACATGGGATTAAGTAATAATTTTTCTCTCAACTCACACGCAGGTTCAGAAATGGAAAAATGGACATGAAGTCAGCAGTTTGCCTTGGCCCGGAAACAGCCCCGATCTTCGTAACCAATTATCGGGTTCCTGCTGTTAAATGTTTATTTCATAAATTTTGCAGAATTTCACATACATTCATCGTTAATCGGTCGATCAAAACTTCTCACATAATCCCATTGTTGTGAAAATGCGAGGGTGATGCAATTTTTTTTACCAGCACTGTACATACAAACGCGAGCGTAAATAATTACCATACGCATCACACGCTCGTGATTGCGAGAAACGTAATTTGAGTTCAAGATGCCAAAAATTCAAATTTTTATAGATACATTTTTTTTTTTTTTTTTGCATTTTCAGTATGTAGTTTCAATAAAAAGCAAAATATGTTTTTTCCCATATAAAGAATGAAGTCGCTGAGTTTTGTCCAAAGATTTATCTTTATAATAAAACATAAGAAAAAAACTTCCTCTGCTGTGTGGTAGGTCAATATCTGCCCTGGATGTGAATTAGTTTTGCATTCGAACAAACAAACAAACAATTCAATCAACAAACACTCATAGTTTTGGATATGGGTAGATTAAACAAAATTTATTTCTTAAATAAAAGAGTACGTCCTGAATTTTTGAACCGTTGCCTAGCAACATGACTCAGAAAAGACTTTTCAAGAGAGCGTGAGGCAATTCTTTCAAACGTGCAAAGAAAAAAAGAAAAAGGAGAAGAAAAACAGGAAAAAAGAAAATGAAAAAAAAATCCCAGGGAGATAAAAAATTTTCAAAGCACCGAGATAGGAGAAATGAAATTATAATGCGGAAACAAAACACAAGAAGAAGATATCAGCAATGATTATAATGACCAGAGAGCGAATAAATAGCGCACATCTTTACTGTTCTTTGAAATTACTTCACTGTATCGCTGCAAAAATAATTTCAGTTTCTCATGTGGAGTTTATATGTCAGCCAAAGAATGTTTGTAAGGAATGAGATTGGTAATAATGTAGAGAAGAATGGAGAAGATGTGTTCTTTATGATGCAAAATTAAAATTATAAAAGAAATGTGCTGCTTCTGTCGTCTATATACTGATCATGTAAGTTCAGTACAACGCTCGTTCAATGTGGATAACCGAAATCAATAACTACAATAGTTTGTTTCAAAAATACATGTAAAAAAAAGTTTCTCCTAGATAACGGGACACCCCTCAATATTTTTAGACTTGTGGATAGCAACATAATGGAAGAATTTTAGCTTCCTATTTCATCTGAAACCCCCTCCCCCAAACTTCATAAGTATGGGGATGGGGGTTAAAAAAATTCATTGAACTGAAAACACAATGCTACATATTATAATATACACAAGTAATATGCATATACATTGCAATAAAATAATTAGGGTTACCCGGGGGGAATTATGGGTCACACTCTCTTTCCGGGGTAAATAACGGTCTCCAATTTTTTACTGTTAAAAAATGGTTTTACAAAAAAAAAAACTAAATTAATCTAAGTCATTCTTATACATTCAATTTTCCTATATAAAAGTCAAAGACAAGGTAACAGTGAAGTAAATAATAGAAAAAAAAATTAATTTGAGTCGAAAAATCGTGATTTTTTTTTTTTTTTTCGAGATAGGTGTAGATGAAACACTTTTGAAGAAACAAATTTGTTGGTGCTGTTTTTTAATAGCAAATGGGCTTTTCATACCAACATACATTTTTCTTCTTTTTTAAAATAGTTAGTATTAAAAGTATGCTGATTTATACCCCAGTTTAGTTGGGTAGTTCTCGGTCACCGGGGAAATTCTGGATCAGTATATTTTCTGATATTTTAGATTTTTTTCTTAATTGTTTTTGTGTGAATAATATCAGTAATCACTTCAACTTATCCTTTTTTGTGCCAAACTTTTTCTCAAAAAGAAATTTTAATGCTCCAGTTGCAACATTGGATGAGATATATCATCTTCAGTTGCTCTTGAAGTATGCTCTTTTGACGAGCAAATCAATTTAAGCTATAAAGGTAGCCTATTTCAGGATGCAATAATGATATATCTAGTACCAAAATAATAAAAAAAATAATATTAATCCCTAGAGTACCATTTATAACAAATCTTGTATTTTGGAACTGCAAGAAAAAAGAAGCAGAAGAGAAATCAAATGCAAAGCACAGATGTAGTCATGAAGAAAAACCGTGCTTGCAAAAAAAAATTGAAAATACCTCAACAAGCTCATATAGACAACCCCTAAATGCAAAATAAACTTGTTTTAGAAATGTTTTTGACAACGAGAAAAAGTGGAAAGAATATGCAATAACATTATTGCAAAAATATTCATTCTTTAAAAAATAAAAATGTTAAAAGATGGTGCTACAACCGAATTCATTCTGTACTTGAACATCAGATAGACTTTGTAATGAACGATGATAGTGACATATTCTGAAATAGAAAAGTAACTCAAAATTTGGACAAGGAAAAAGCAGAAATGAATTTTCTGGAACAAGGTGTCGGAAGTTTTATTTGTACATGAGAGACATTTTTAGAAGTAATTTGAAATAAGTTCTTTTTTTTTTCTAGTTAATTGAAATTGTAAAAAAAAAAAACTTGCAGTTGACAGAAACATGATTGTTGAAGGTAGCATAAAAAAATTAAAGAAATTTCTTCGCGGAATCTTGGGCTGAAAGCAAAGAGCAGTAACTAATTGCAGTCGACTAGTAAGAGTAGCATCAAATTATTTCAATTATAATGTGTTATTTCTTTAATATTAAATTTTTTATCATTAAAAAATCTCTTTCTGGGCTAAGAAACAATAATTTAGAATAATCAATTACTTTTGACAAGGATTACTTT
The DNA here is from genome assembly GCF_026930045.1 of Uloborus diversus. NCBI lineage: Eukaryota > Metazoa > Arthropoda > Arachnida > Araneae > Uloboridae > Uloborus > Uloborus diversus. Next base: position 53,470,037 of record NC_072736.1, read on the forward strand.
AAAAAAAGGGGGTTACCCATATTTACCCCATATGACCCATAATTTCCCCGATCCGGGGAAATTCTTGGTCACTCCTTTAATTAAAATAAAATAAATAATAATGCAATTTCAGGTAAAGGGATTATTTGAATAATTTCTAAATTATTTAAGCTTATTCCAAGCCAAATTAAATGTTTCTAAATTTGTGACATTTTCTATGCTACGGCTAATGATAAATTGAGGGGACATTGAGCACCTTCTTAAAATTTGAGTAAGAATCTAAAACTTTTTCAGCATAATACTATTAATAAGTCTTTAAAAATAAATAGGGGGTGTACAGAACTCTAGCTGAAAAAAAGTTTTTTTTTTTTTTTTTTTTTTTTTGAACTACCCTAAATCACACGCACATATGAAGTAGTCACTTAAACAACCTATCAGGTTGTTTAAGTGACTACTTCACGTTCGTTAAAAAAGTTCGAAATACTCAAAGTTCCAAAGAATATAATAAAAAATTGCATTTGTGAACAAAATAAAAAAAATTTTTAACGTATAAATCGTATCTCAGTGAAGGCAAGTTTTCTCGCGATGTAGACATTTGACCCTTGGTTTGACAACCAAGCATCTGGTCGGAGCCATCTTCAACTATTAAGATCTGCGGTTCAGTGGCCTCGCAATGATGGTCTCTAGAACGAAGTCGCTAACGAGATAACCTCACTGTTAAAAAAAATTCTGAAGTTATATGGTAAAAGTTACTAGCATCGATGTTGCAAGAAACATTTACTGTAAAATCCTATTTTACTTTAAAATTTTACAGTAGAGTAAATGGGAGTTGATAAACGCAGCATGTGAGCAGTAAGTTTGATCTCGGTACTTTCGTATTGGCAGGCGGCTTTGCTGACCACTGTACCATCGAGTGAGGGAAAATACTGTGTTATGTGTTTCGGACTGTAAGTCATTTGATGTATCAGTTAGCGCTGCAATCGCATATGTTTTACGGTATAAATTACTGTAAATTTGTTCTGTATTGTAAACACTCCATTTTACAGTAATATTTACCGTGAAAGTTTCCTGAATTTTTAACAGTGCACTTTTTTGCTGGGCGTGAGGTCACCGCACTGTACTTTCTCAGCAAGGAAAACTGCTGTGAGGTGCTTAGCAATTTTATTGACCGGAAAGTAATACTTTTCATTCTAGAGTAGAATGTGCACACCTTTTGTTGCTCAAGCCATTTCTACACTCTCAGAAATGGACTTTCAAATTTGACGAAATTTTCTTCGTTTTTGACGAAACCACTTCCAGGGATATGCTCCGAGCGAACATTTCGTCAAATTGAAGAAACTGCTTTTGTTAGTGGTTTGAGGATGCGAATTTCGTCAAATGTAACGAAATATTTCTTCATTCTAGTTTCGTCAAATTAACAATCATTTTTGTAATTTTGAGAGCATTAGTTTCGTCAAATTAATTTCGTCATATATGAGGACGTTAATTTCGTAAATTTTTAAGAAAATTTATTTCCTTTTTTTTTTTTTTTGAGCACATTAGTTTTATTTTTTATTTTTGAGAATACAGCCGAACCTCGTTAATTCGAACTCGCTTAAAACAAATAACTGCTGAAATGAACTTTTTTGCAATCCTTGTCTTATTGTTTATTGGATAAAGCGAACCACGTTTTATAATAATCGATTTTAATGGTCCCTTTAAGTTCGTTATAACGAGGTTCGACTGTATTTTATAAGATTTGTGTGTGTGTGATCAAATCCTCTCTTCAGAATCTTACCACCGTAGTTTCCCACTTTAGTGCGTATAGTCACTTTCACAGGCCCGTCATTTACGGGGTCAGGGGGTCAATTGACCCCCCCCCCTCCTGTCTTGATTTTTGAACATTCATGTTTTTACACATGACAGGCCGTTGTTTTAGTTCGTTTTCTGTAAAATTTTTATTGAGTACAGGCTCTTTGTAAATTTGGGAAAAAACTGAAACAACGGGCCTGCAGCCCCCCCCCCCATCAAAATAAAAGACAAGTAATTGTTAAAAAAAGAGGCACATAGAATATGTGAAGCAAATTTTTATTTATGTAAAAATGCAAACAAACAACTTCTTAAAAAAGGCAAAACAAATCATTGCAGATTAAACTCCCCATGGTATCTAATTAAACCCCCATAATGGGGGTTTTCCTTCAAACAGTCTAATTTTTGTCGGATATTTTCCAAATTTGGCACAGAGGTTCGTTATTGGAGGCTCGGGAATTCACACATGGTCATTTATGTCCCTCTATGTGGGGGGCGGGGGGGGACAGCCAACCCCGCATTGGGGGGTTCTCCGTATTAAAAAAAAAGTTTTTGTCCCATCTTTTTTAAATTTGCCACAGAGGTTCTTAGATGCTCAAGAATGACGCAGGGTAGTTTTCAGCACTTTATAAGGGGAGGGGGGGGGAGTTCCTTGAAAAAATCCAATTTTTGTCGGATCTTTCCAAAATTTGACACATAGGCTCTTTGATGCACTGGTATTCACGCAAGGTAGTTTTTGGCCTTCTATGGGGGGGGGGGGGGCAACCCCTATGGTAGTTTTCCTACAAAAAATCCAGTTTTTGTTGGATCTTTCCGAATTTGGCAGAGTTTCGTTATTCGATGCTCAGGAATTCTCATATTGTGGCTTTCTTTCCGCTATGGGGGGCAACCCCCATACGGGAGGGGTTCTTATAAAAAAAGTTTTTATATCTTTTCCAAATTTGGAACAGAGGTTCTCTGATGCTCGGGAATTCACACATGGTAGTTTTCAACCCTCCATGATGGGGGGGGGGAGCAACCCCGTATTGGGAGGTTCTCCTTATATAAAAAAAAGTTTTTGTCCGATCTTTTCTAAATTTGCCATAGAGGTTTGATGCTCAGGAATTCACGGAAGCTAGCTTTCGTCAATGTATGGGTGGGGGGGGGCAACCCCGATGGGGGTTTTCCTTGAAAAAAATTCATTTTTGTCGGATCTTTCCAAAATTTGGCATAAAGGTTCGTTCATTGATGTCAGGAATTCTCATAGAGTAGTTTTCGCCCCGCTATGGGGGACAACCACCAAATGAGGGGTTTTCTTACAAAAAACCAGTTTTATCATGTCTTTTCCAAAATTGTCACAGATGTCCTTTGACACTCGGGAATTCCCGTTTTCGTCCCGCTATGGAGTGGGAAACCACGTGTGGGGGGGGGGGGGTTATAAGAACCCAGTTTTTGTCTGATCTGTTCCAAATTTGGTACATTTGTCTTTTGATGTTTCGGAATTCTCGTAGTGTAGTTTTCGTCCCGCTATGTGTGGCAAACCCTATAGGAGTTTTCCTTATAAAAATCCAGTTTTCGTCGATCTTTTCCAGATTCGACCCAGATATCCTTTGATGCTGGAAATCCACATAGGATAGTTTCCCATGGGGTAGTATTCATATGGGGTACTACCCCCTGTGATTAAAGAACCTATGTGCCAAATTAGAAAAAGATCTGACAAAAGCCTGGATTTTTGTAAGGAAAACTCCCCTAATTGGGGAGGGGGTGCCCCTAAAGCGGAAAGAATATTTCAAACTGTTTGAACTACATCGCTACATCGCGATGTAAGGATGGCGATGCATCACGATGTAGAAATTCCTACATCGCCCTGCCCCTACTGGGAATATAAAAGTGCAACTTCCTCAGTAGACATTGGGTTCTGGAAAAAAAAATCATGTGCCACTTTTATGCACAGTTAGATCGATATATGCTCGGGAGAAAATTGCTGAGAAGTTTCTTCTTCATTGCATCGCATGAAAAAATTCCAGAAAAAAAAAAAAAGATTTTTATCCAACTTATACCACCAAGTTCAAAGAAAAAGTACAATAAAATGGACAACTTTAAGTTAGTACATATTTGTTCTAAAATTAGATACAGAAAATAAAATTAGATAATCTTAAGAAAAAGCTTACCTTTTTCTTTTTCCAATTAATTATTTGTTTTATTAATTTTGCTTGTATGTAGAATGTTTATTTGGCCAAATTTATATTTAATACAGGAACTTTATTATTGCATGCAATTCATACTTCATACTTTGAAAACAATTCTCTGCCAAAATTGCAAAAGATATTTGAAAATATAAATCTTAAAAAAATGCAGATGTGAAATACATCATTTGGTAAAATTAATTTAGTGTAATGTTTGTTAAATAATTATAAAAATATACCTTTGCTTTTTACACCTAAGTTTTTATTTTTATTTCCAAACATGTGTAACATGAAATCAATGTGTAATATACGAACATTTAGAATATTGTTATAATTACGAAAAAGTCTTCGTCTATCCTTGTTCCGATTATCTCCGTGATGCTGGATCCATCCTAAAAAAGTTTTAAAAAGAGAATATATACATAATAAGTAAAGGTTTAAGTCCATGGGTGTATGCCCTCATGCACATGGATCTTTTTTCTATTTCGAGGAAAGTTTTACGATTAAATTCAGCAGTTTATTTCTGAAATAAAACATGTTTTCACGATTTCTTTCAAAATCTGAGTTTTTTTTCTTAAGTTAAAAAGCTACGATTCGCTTGTGACTTTGAAAAGCATCTGATTTAATTTTCATATTTTTCAAAATATATGATTATTCTGATGCTGACAGCTTTTTTTCAAGCAGATTGCAAGAATGAGTTATTTTTACAGCGGATGAACAAAATTTTTATTTAGGCAGCTAGACTCTCAGTTAGTTTCTGAAATTAATTTCTGAATAATATTCTAGAATTAGAGTTTTTTCAATTTATCGAGAATCAGCATTATTTAGCCATTAAACGAGTTAATTCTTTTGCACATCAAGTCGTGAATTTTCATTTTTTGAGATATAAAAAAAATCTAAAGTGCGAAAATTGTTGATCTGTGATTTTTTTTAAATTTATTTTTTATTTTAACCGATAGCCAAAATACACCGTTTTTTTTCCGATTTTCGTGTTTCGTTTTCTTCACGAATGTTTTCTGAAGTACTCCCCCCCCCCCCCTGACCAAATTAGTCCCAATAAAGTACTTATGAATTAAGTAGTACTGAAACTGGTGATTATGATTTTATTTGCATTTTTTTCAGAGATTTTATTGTGCTATGTTATCAATAAACAACATTTACTTACCGAGCTTTACCTCCTTAAACTACTATCAAATTAGAGTCAAAAACCCAGGGCTCCAACACTCGAAGCCACGCTCCATTTCATAAGTTAACTAGTAATTACATAAAGCTACCTTTTAGCTGATAGATAGGGATTTAGTAAAAAAAAACTGATTTTTCTGCTGTACTGGGGGTAGAGTACTTACAAAATGAGGCGTAGCTTAAGGGCGTGTGTACTTCCGATTTTTTTAACTCAGCTGGTAATGATTTTAAGAGGGAATGCTTGCCAAGTAAAGTTGTTAATTGATAGTATAGTACCTTGAAATCTTTAAAAAATATTCGAACAAAATCATAAAATCATCAAAATCAATCACTAGTACAAAAATATTCAAACGTAGCTCTACTAGTTTGGGACGGAGACGAAGGGAGTATCACCTTTTAACTAAGCATATTTGATTTTCAAAATATGCAATTCTCACGCAGTAAATAAAAAAAAACGCCAAGGGAGAAGAGCTGCCAAAGATAGGGGAAACCCAATAACAAAGTGCATTTTCTTGTTTGTTTGTGTCTTAAAAACTAATTGACTGATATCAATGGATTTTTTTTCAAAGGTATATAATGAAAATAGGGACTAGTGTAGCAAAGCTTGTTACATATATAAAGCTTATCATATATTCTCATTATCCTTTTAATTTTTCATATATTTTCATTATCCTTTCAATTTTTCAATTGAAGTTCGGGTAAATTTTCAGACATTTTATTTTATATGCAGCAAAATCACAACTCCAACTAAAAGATTTGGATTTATTGGAAGTTCATCTATAAAATGCTTCTTAGTCTGATTTAATGTAGACCGGGATTTCTCACTTTTTGTTGACAATATCTTGAGGCGGCAAATATGGCAATAAATTAATGCTGCATTTATTTTAGCTGCAGATACTATGTAAAATGGAAAAATTCATAATTATAACAAATCATGTAACACAAATTGACATAGAAAAACTTATAAATTTAGTGCATGAAGTGGGAAAATAAACAACAAAAAAATGCTTATTATTGTTATTACAATTTTCAAACATGCTATACTATCTTTTCTTCTTTTTTTTTTTTTTAAATCGAGGTTAAACATTAAAACTTCACTTCAATAATTTATTTTAATTTGCGGAAAAATTGAAAAAAATATTGAAACTATTCTGCTGAAATATAAAGCACAAAGATAGAGTTCTTTATGGAAATTAATATTTTCTCTATCTTAAAATGATTTTATCAAATTGATATTTACTTTACTTCATGTTTTATGCAAGTATAGCTTGACTGCGAAAAGAAGGCGGATGACCTTGAAGCGAAACCTCATTTCGTATCATTTGTTAACCGACTTCAAAAAGGAGGCGGTTATCAGTTCATACCGTATGTATGTTTTTTTTTTTTTTTTTGTTTGTCCACTCATAGCGTCTCACCTAGTGAACCAATTTTGATGATTCTTTTTTTAATGGATAGAGGATGGCTCAACTTAGGTCCCATTACTTTGTTTGACCATATTTGTTCTTTAGATAAAAAGTTATGGGCAAAAAACAGTAAATTTCCCTATTAAATGATTAAAATCATATTGTAGCGAAGTTCGCTCTTTTCATCCGTGGATAACGGTGGCTCAGTGGTAGAATTATCGTCTCCCACACGAGCAACCCGGGTTCAAATCCCGACTAGGACAAAGTGAATTTTACTAAAATTTCGTTTCTACTGTTTCCCGTATTTTCTCGAATGTTCTATTAATTTCTGTATCTTTTCAAGTCTGGAAAGTTCCAGCACTTTTTCAAGTTGTATATAAGGAGATGTAACGTTCATTCGTGGTTCTGAATAAAGATCTCGAGTTGAGACTAACGAGTATTCGCTTCATTTGGCTTTCACATTGTCTTCGCTATCTTCATCTACGCGACAATATGAAACTCATTGTTATAAAAGTTTGGTGCCATATAACTGTAACATTAATAGTAATTGAATGATAATTTTGAATAAAGGCTTTTCTAAAGCAATATAAGGATATAGAGCCGCACTTCTTACTAGGTAACTTCTTACTTTTACTGAAATATCTACATTTACACTAAAAAGAATGAAATAAAAAAATTTTGAAAAAAAAATAGAACCGACTTCAAAATTGCTCTAAAAAGTGAAAAATAATTTTATTCTTTAAACACCTTCGATAATACTTTTAAACATAATTTTTGAAGTTGGCGCAAAAACAAAAAGTAAAATCCATTGTAACCATGCTTCGTTCATATTTTTATCAAAAAATCATCCAAACTTAGGAACGAAACATTTATATCGTTACTCAAATATGCTGTCATCAATGCGTAATGCATGTGGTAGTGAAGAAACTGGACCTGGTTAAATTTATACTTGTAGTTGAGTAATGGCTGTGAATGATTTTATCGATCGTTTTTGCGCCAACTTCAAAAATTATGTTTAAAAGTATTATCGAAGGTGTTTAAAGAATAAAATTATTTTTCACTTTTTAGAGCAATTTTGAAGTCGGTTCTATTTTTTTTTCAAAATTTTTTTAATAGGTAGAATCAACGAGAAAGCACCTAAAAGTGAGAGTCGTTCTCACTGATCCTATCTATCCCAAAATAATAACAATCAACCTATTACAAACGATACAAATGATGTGTTTGCTTCAAGGTCAGCCGCCTTCTCTTCGCGGTCAAGCTTTAAAAAAACAAGGCTTCACAAATAATGAACATAAGCACTTATTGCTAGAAACATCTGCCGCAGGGAAAGAGATTATATAAACAGCGTGGGGTAAGCTGGTAAGCATAGTGGGGGATTGGTATATAGTATTTGTTTAAGAAAATAAAAATGCAGAATGAAACAAATTTGAACTATTAAACTAAAAAATACACTTCGTTTAGCAGAATTATTTTTGTAAAATTAATGGAGAAGAATGAAAACACATAACCATGTAATTCCATGTTGAAATTAAGAGCTTCAAAGTTCTATGCCTTTTATAAAAGCGCTGTATTTATCATCTGTGTTAGTTAAGCAACGGTGGAGGGTTTTTCTTTTTTTTTTTTTTTTTGTAAGTTTAAATTTGTACAAACTCTTTAGTCATGTTTGTAATTTTTTTAACGAAATAAAAGAAGTACGCTTTTGGAAACAAATGTCAACGAACTAACATTTTCTTTTAAATAAAAAAAAACAACGCTAGCTAAGCCTAACGTGGAGGTGACTCAAAGTTAACACACAGAATTCTAATCTTAATCGAACCGTTCGTTTTCAATTTTAATGTGTTTTAAATACAACTATAAACACAACACTATACAAAAATCTAACAATACATAAAAGAAGGCACATTTCACATACAAATTTCAATTAATACTAGCCTTTTTTTATGAATCCTTTACAATAATTGAGATAAGATAATTTAACGAGCAAGTACAAGATTGAAACGAAAACTCCCAGAATGCACTGCAATGTGACGAAATCGGGACGAAATAATTTCGTGAAAAATTTGAGATTTCTGGTTTCGTCAAATATCACGTGATTCGGTGACGAAAGGATCGTCGAAAATAACGAAATAGTGCTCGAGGATTGCCGAATTGTCAAAATTGAGCGTTTCATTTTTGACAGTGTAAACGGTACTCAAAATCATCCCATGTTCCAGCCAACATGGATTGCGTAGAACATGGAGTTAACTCAATTTTCTGAAAATGTAATTACTTTTAATATATTAGACTTTTTAAACTATTTTTCTCTCATGCAACTATATTTCATCTAACGTTTGGCTGCTTCTGGATCCTCTGAACTAGTTAATGCTACTTTTATATGCTCAATTTCGGAAAAGGTCCGACCCCCCAATAACAGACACCGAAAATTCTGATGGTATCCAGTAACAGATAGTAGTACGAAATTATGAGTAACGGACAAAATTCCCTTTTTCTCCTCAAAATGCGCAAAAGTCCCTTATTTTTAGAACTATAGCCTTATTTAATTCAAATGAAAGAGAAACTAGCTGACTTCGTGGTAGCTGTTCATAACCTACCACCATTGTCTTGTAAAATACCAACTGGCTCATAAAATTTCTTCTGATAACAATAGATGGTTGCACCGCAGTCACGGGCAGCAGCAACGTCAGTTATACCCGCTTAAAACCCTTATTATTTAAATCCAAACTTACGACTGTCTGTTACACGATCTTTGTCTGTTACTGGTGCCGTTACCGTACCTGATTTTAAATGAAAACGTTTCTAAAACAAAATTCCGCATTTGCAACATTGTTAGAGAAAACACCTACATAAAAACACTTAATATGACAAATTTATACTCAACACACAATTACGATTAGCTAATGCTAAAATATCGTTATTGGCTAAAATACTGGAAATATACACAGACAGTCTTGTATCGAACTTTTATACTTAAAATATTGACATTCTCATATATATTATGGCGGATTCACTGATCGAGTAACGCTCCTGATGTCACCAACAATGAAACTCGTGCCACGGTATGATACAGGTAATTTAATAATATTTTTTGATAATGTTTAACATGCAGGGAAAGGCTTTATTTTGAAAAGGCTAAACTGGATCAGGTAGCTTGACTGCTTTACTGGTAAAACTGTAATTCAAGGAGAATGAAACAACGAAAAGGGGTCAACAATGAACGCTATTTACTGGAGTCTATATTAGGATTAATCCATGGTAAAATTTCAACCATCCAAATGTCACCAAACAGGCAATGGATTCGTTCAAATGTAGAAACAAATTTTCACTCGTTATACCTGGACGGAAGATTTTCTAGTGAAACAAATAACTAGTGATTAAAGCAGTGTTTAAAAATTTGGATTGAATATTTATCAAACTGCATAAATTTATTAATTCAACAGAATTATATAAACTGTCAATGATAAATTTAAATTAACACTTAGAGCGGAAAAAAATAGTATAAATATTTTATGAGGCTTTTGAGTACCTTAACTATCATTTTTAACATTTTATTACTAAGAAAAAAAAAACATACTTAGAAAATTCATGCGTGTACGCAGTTAATCTTATTAATTAAATTTTCTAAAGTATTCTCTTCACCAAGCATGAATTTGTATGAGAATACTTTCTTTTCAATTGTAACAACTGTCGTTAAAGGAAATAAAAAAAAGAAAAAAAAAACAGAAACATGTATCTCACAAAAATAAGAACTTTAACTGCTTCTTCTCGAAAAGATAAAAACGTTACCATAAAACAATGTTTTCAATGCTTGGAGCAAATGGCGTTTGCTTAAAGTTCATTCGAAATTGAAAGAATAGCATCCTTTTTTACGATGTACTTTAATGATAATACTAATGGAAGATTTTTAAGCACTTTTTTTTTTCGTTCCTCCTTTGTTTTAGTGGAATTTTTCTTCGATTCTTGGTAAATAATATTAGTGCAAGAAATAGATATTGATATTACTAGAAATTATCGTACCTGCTTAATCCTTTTAATGAAACATCTTAACTTCACCCACCTAAAACACTTGCCAAACGAAAAAAAAAACTAACTTTTCTTGTTTTGGTGCGAAATATTTTTTAACATAATGGTTTGTTAACTAATCACCTTTTTACTTCCTTTTACAAAAAAGGAAGTATTGTATTCGCGAAAAAATTTTCACTCAAAAATCGCCCTTAATTTCCATTTTGCTCACCCCCAAATGAATGTTGAGTTTTTTTTTCGATTCGACCACATGCGGAAAAGTGCCTAAGAATGTATAGACACGCGAAATATCCATTTTGACCATCACCGAGGTAATTACAACGACTTTTCTCGTGACGTCTGTATGTATGTGCGTATGTGTGTATGTGCGTATGTGCGTATGTGCGTATGTGCGTATGTATCTCGCATAACTCAAAAATGGTATGTCCTAGAAAGTTGAAATTTGGTACATAGACTCGTAGTGGGGTCTAGTTGTGCACCTCCCCTTTTGGTTGCTTTCGGATGTTCCTGAGGGGGTCTTTTGCACCTTTTTGGGGGGAAAAAATTGTTAATATCAATGCAAACTTAAGTGGTGTTACAATTTGGCGGACACTTGGCGATATATCGCCAGTCTTTTGGTCGCCAAGTTTTGTCGCCAACTTGGCGGAAAATTTGGCGATTTTTTTTTATCTGGTTTTAATTTGGCCATCGTTTTTAATATTTAGAGATTAAACTACTGAATCACATTAAAATTGCCAATAATGGGAAAATGACATTAAAATGGAGTAAAAGGAAGTCATGTGAGGCACACATCAGCTCGTTTTATTTGAATATCTTCTCTTGATTTTTGATCACATCCCACGTTTTAGTGAAATAACGTGCTTTCCTAATAAGTTCTAAGATTTCGAATGGTATGCAAGGTGTTTATTAAGTCTTGCACAGATAAAGAAAATTCTTAAAAAAAAAAAAAAAAACTACATCAAATTTTAACATAATTCTTTCTTTATTTTGATTTTTATCTCAAAAAGGTTTTTTCACAACACCGACTCATTTATTTCTACGTGTGCAACTCTGTAGTTCTAAGAAGATTTAGAAAATTTTCAACTTCACGCCAGGCACTAGCGCAGCCAGAATTTATCTTCTGTGGGATGAGGGCATGGTCATAACAGCCCTTATATGGATATAAACTGTCATATTTGTATTAAAACCAAAAGTTTTGCCGTGTGGACCTTCAAAACCCTCCACGAGGTGCCACAGGGAGTTTTTCCTTTCATAGACGCCATTTTCAGCTTTCGATATTAGCTGCACCTACCTGCCTTTCACTAATATTGTACTACTGAAAAATTCGATGATTTTTGAATTGAAATAAAAATACAAACCTATACATTTTAAAAAGTTGGGTTTTTTTTTTTTTTTTGAATAAATTGTTTTGAGCAATGCAAGACATTATAAACACCTTGCATAGTATCCGTGTAGCTTTAAAACTGTCACAAATGTTTCATTACAGAGCCATAATGTAAATGTATGCAAAAAAAATTTAAAACATCTTCAGAAAGTTTATACCTTTATTTCTCAATGAATTGAAGCAGTGAGAAGCACACTCGTGGCCCTTTGCTGAAAGTTTCAATGAGCGTTTGTGCCTCTGCGTTGTTGCAAAAAGCCACCATTTTGATATCAATTTAACTCATTTGTTTGAAAAGTCTACTTTTATCATTATTTACTTATGTTGTGTTAATTTATTAATTTTTGACAAAATTATACTACGTTTTAATTTCCCGGTATTTTTTTTTTTTTTTTTTTGAGCAATTACATTGCTTATTGTTCTCACTTGACTGTTTTGATGTCCTATGATTTTATTTCCCCCCCGCCTCCCTCTGCAGCACCACCGTCGACCGTCCCTCATGATGCTGCTCATGTAGCCAAAACCGTCTCCAAGTTGCGTCCATATCCTATACAGACACGCATACATACAAGCACCTACAAACTCACACAATCACACACACATTCATGCCTGCACACAGACACAAACACACACGCCTACACACACACACACTCGTGATTGCGAAAAACATAATTTGAGTTCAAGATGTTAAAATTCAAATTATTTTATTTTTTTTTTCCTCCTGTTTTTTTTTTTTTTTTTTTTTTTTTTTTTTTTTTTTTTGCAGCATCCTGTATTTATATCCTCGGAGCCTTTCTTTTGACAAAATAATAAAAAGCTTAATTCAAGTAAGATCAAAGAAAATTTTGCCTTTTGAAATTTCGGTTACTTCATTAACATTAATTTATTTTCTTGGTTTTAAAATTTTTTATCAGAATAAGTATTGGTATAGGTCAGGGTAGGTATGTCTATTTTCCTATTTCGAAAATAGAAATTTGTTTTCTGTTTATATTCAAATCTCAACCACCGTTTGCTAAAAATGGTAAAGTGGAGGTTTTAATTTTTTTGTTCATTTCTCTTAAACATGAAACCTTAAGTTACTAAGATTTTTCTTCTACTACACAAGTATTGACAAAGTAAGAAACAAAACAAAAAAAAAATATTAAAGAGACTTATTAAAATCAACAGGCAGTGCGAGCTATAGATTTAGAAAGGATTTAGCTTTAATGAACTTTATGGGTTTATATAATCTGAACTAGACTTTCCCCCTTTCCTGTTATGCATAATCTTCAATTTAATAATAGTTTCAAATTATAACGTGCAGTTCCATTTGAAGTTATTCATTCGGATAATGGAGAGTTTTTGTAATTAATTTTAAAAACTAGTTCGAAGAATATTGTCTTTTTCATTGAAAGTTATTAACCGAAACTTGCATTGATCTTTACCAACTCGGTCAAAATTATCAAATAACTTTAAATTCCAAATGTTTCTAGAACTGATACTGAGGTTCGAAATAGTTAGGATTGATTTCATTAACACTTTTTCATTCTTATTTTACTAACTCTCAAGATGTCCCAGTTTATTCTTTTTCTCCGTTCTACATATTTTACAATCGACAAGGTTGCAGTAACAGCCATATTTTGCATGTAATTAAAGTTTACATATCTGACATTACTAATTATTTTCAAACAAGGGCGCGGGGAAGGAGATTACAGATTCGAAGGACTATTGTGAGGAGGTGGGCTCCCAGAGTCTTTGACTTAAAAAAAATAGCCGATTATAACATGGTAAATTCGTATGCGGGTAAAGGCTGTTATTACCCCTCCCTTTCTCTCAGAAGGTAAATTCTGACTGCACTAGGGATCTCAATGATTCCTCCTATAAAATTCTCAAGTATCTTCTCCATAGATAATAACTTTAGCTGATTTTGTAGTCTGTATTTGTTGGTACAAATTTTCCTTATGAAGCTTTCATCGAATTAATTAAACACAATAAATTAGATTACTTTAGTATTTTAAATCGAATTATTTGTATTTTGGGAAATACTCACCGTGGCACCATACATAAGAGGCCTGTCTGCATTTCGCACATAAGTAATGCCACCAAGTTGCAAACAATGATAAGTGTATAAAACTGCCCTTTTGCATTGATTTGCAGCGTACTTCTTTCATTAGATCCATGCTATATCCAAATAAAATTGCTGGTATAGATGTATTCTATCGCCTATTGAAATTGTACTCAAGAATACAGAACCACCTATAATCTATGTACTGAGAATCGGCGTGTCAAGACCAAATAACTTTCCCACTCTCCACTACTTTTCCTTTCTGGTTGTCACGGTTACAGCACTATGAACATTTTCCCCACATTGCATTTGCCACACAAAACATTTGCAGATGCAACATAGAGAAAAATTTCATAGCTCCGTAACCATGACAACCAGAAGGAGGAAAGGGTGGAGAGTGGGACCAAAGACAAAGAATATATTTGGCTTTGACGCGCCGAATCTTGATTTTAGACTACATTATATTCAGATGGTATTGTTTAACTGGTTGTCATTCATGAAACTCTGAACCATTCATCCAAATCAAGTATCTGCACTCTTATTTTTTTTTTTCAAAAACTGCAATAAAAACTCGAAATGCTAATTTCAATATTGCAATTAAAATTATCCGTTTAATGTTCAACACAATGGGGTTGTTTCCTTCAGTCAAAAGTATTACTTTTTGCCTCTGAAAATGATAGAATAATCAAAAAAAAAGAATACATGGACCCAGAAAATACTTTTATTTTCCAAACAGTTATTTTTTTTAATTATTTTTTTAAAATGTCCTATTTTAGAAACAAGGCGTGGTCTTGATGACGTCAGAAATGATGCACTTTGCCGCATCTTTCTACCGCGATTCCACGTTATGATAATCAAGAAGGAAATTAAAATTGAGCTCTACGCTTGCTACCAACCATATCGTTGCAAATACACGTGAGTAAAGATGTGAATTAAATATTTTGGACCGTGAATGGCAACACTGAATGGCATTTCATCATTTGTGATGTCATCCGCAGAAGCATTAAACGATGAAAGAGCACCGATTTAAGTAAGTTTTTAAAAATATTAAACTTAAACAAATTATTTAAAAAATGGTCAGATCCTATGTTTTTAAGCATGTTCTTTCAGAAAAAAATACTGTTAAAATTTTGGAAACGATCCCATTACATCTGAGAAACTACTTGATGTTGGAAGGAAACGCAGTTCCTCGGAACATACCGCTCCAAAAATATCACTTTTAATATAAAAGTGGCCAAGATTCTTCGGCTGTAATGCGAACCACATCATCTTTTCATCCCGCGGTTCGTTGACTGCGCTTAACGATGTGAACTTCAGATTATTTCATTGCCATCACAGTGGAAATCTTCACGAGATTCTGAGTGACCTAAATGTACCAGTTGCACGACTTCCTACGTTAGTAAATAGTTAAGCGGGGTATACAATCAGCATTTGGTCTGTTGCTTAGAGGGTCACTTATATATTGCTTTCAGTGTGAGCAAACAAAATTCTAATTCGAAAACTTACTTTATTTAGGTACAATTTAAAGAATATGTATAATTTAACCCGCACTGAAAGTAAAGTATGCTTACGAACTTTTGTCACTATGTTTTAGAAGTAAGGAACATTATTTTTGCTTGAAGTATATTTGATTTTAATGCACCACAAAGATTTTCATCAAAAATGTTTTTATGTAAACATACCGTAAAATGGTCCTACTATGGGCCATTTTTCGATGTTTTCAATGAAAATTCTGTGTATATATTTGATTTAGAAATTTGAGCAATGTTAGCTATACATCTCATCTTTCAAATGAAATGTTTTAAAAAAATCTAAGTTGGAAAGAAGAGAAAGGGGAATTTTTCTTTCTCGTGTCCCATAGTTGTACGCTTACGGGGTACAACTATGGGCCACCTCATTTTGAGCTAGAAAACACATTGAAAACTTCATCTGGCCTATTGTTGTCTGAGGCTACAAGTTGCCCTCTGCTTAAAAACTGCATAAAAAATTTATTTTAGTCCATCACTCACCTTCTTTAAAAAAAAAACTTTTTAAGGTTTAATCATCATCTGCCGTCTCGAGCGATTAATACATTTCAACATGGTAAATGTAGGTAACGTTCTGTTTTATCTGCCTAGGTTTTGACATAGAAACATTTGAAAACTATAAAAATCTCTCCAACTAACGAGATCAACAAAAATTTTGAAAACTGAAATGTGAATTCACATTTTCCATTCCAAATCTCATCAAAATAAATAATTTATAAAAAATATATCAATTTGTATTTGGACCGGATTTTAGTCAGCACCTTCTGCAAAAACTCTCATGAATACGGACGATAAGGCGACCTCCAAACTTTCTTCTGTCTTTTCTTTCCATTATTTACAATAAATAACATAAAATATGACAAAAGCATCTCTACAGAGAATACAATGAAGCTTCAAGTCACTAAAAGCCGTGAAAAATAGGTATCCCGTTGTTGTACCGCAACAATCCCAATTTCGATAAATGTTGAGAGCTTGTGGAAACTATGAAACACTTTAAGTCAACAAGCAGCTTAATTCATAACTGATAAATAGTAAAGCTTATCTGAACTTACCAGACCTTGGAAAACAGTATAAGTGGTCTGTCCAAAGGAGACTTTTGCTCTTCCACGAGGGAGTCGAATCCCGCACTAAGAATGACTAAGTTATCTAAGGTATACAACTACAATGGCAATCTCTGATAAAGCGTATCTAACTACCTAAATGGTTACACTACCTGGTGAATTTTTTTTTTTTTTTTTTTGGAGCTCGTAAGTTCAAAAAAGAGGCAACTAGAGAGCAAAATCATAAGCATGGCAACAGTGGCCCATTGTTGCTCCTTTGGCCCAAAGTTGTACCATTTTACGGTACTTGATACAATATTTTGCTGATAAATATTTTTAAAAATAGTAAAAGTATCAACAGATATAGTCTCTTTAAATTTAAATTATTAACCTAAGTCCCACATACACCGAAGAGCCATTACATTATGACCATCCTCTATCTATAGCAAGGGGCTCGTCCAGGAGCAGAACCACTGCGCATGCGTGGCTGATATTGGAGTTTATAAAGCGGGTATGCATTGTCTTTCTAAACATAGTGCGATTAGCAACATAATGGGAAAAGCAGCTGATTTAATAGACTTCGATAAAGGTCAAATCGTTATGGCTCGGTGACTGGGAACATCAATTTCAGAAACGACGTGTATAGTGGCCTGTTTACGTGCAGTTGTTGTGAGCACATATCAAGAATATTGCAGGGATGGTGAAATTGCAAGTCGCTGGCCAACAGTGTGTCGTCCACGGCGCATTGATTCCAGAAGAGAGCGTAGATTGCTACGCATTGATCGAAGAGCTACAACAGCCGAAATCACTACCAGCTGCAACAGAGGTGACCCAGACTGCGTTTCTAAACACACTGTGCAACGTACATTGCTGCGTATGGGCCTACACAGCTGGAGGCCGAAGCATGTTCCTGCACTGACGAAACGTCATCGCCAGATGCGGCAATAATGGGCCAAGAAACATCGGAATTGGACACTAGAGGAATGGAAGAAGGTTGCATGGTATGACGAATCACGTTTTTTGGTCCATCACCTCGACAGGCGTGTTAGAATACCCCGATTTAGAAAGGAATCCCTCGCTCCCGGATGCACAGTTGGACGGATACTAGTCGGTGGCGGGGGTATTATGGTGTGGGCAATGTTTTCATGGAGCACATTAGGTCCGATAATCCCCGTAGAACAATCCTTCGTCAGGGAACGTCTGTGAGCTACTTCAACATGGTTGCAGACCAGGTTCACCCATTCAAGGCAACAGTTTTTCCTGCGGGCGATGATGTTTACCAACAGGATAATGCACCACCTCATAAGGGTCAAATCGTCATGGATTGGTTCAAGGAACATTCCAGTGACTTTCAAGTCATGCCTTGGTCCCTAAACTCACCTGACATTACTGCAATAGAGCATGTATGGTCCTACATGTTATTAGCAGGATGGTCATAATTTAATGGCTCTTGAGTGTACATATATACACTGGTGTGCAAAAATTAAGGACGAGACGGTTTTTTCAATATAACTTTGTGCAAAAGCTTTCCAAAGCAACACATTTAATACTGTAAGATCCCCAATACGTAAGGACATGTGTAATGTAAGCAAGACTTACTAAAAGAGAAATCCGAGGGATAAGAAGAAGCTTTATTGAAAAAGTAGCATGGAGCGCAATGCGACTGAAGGCCGAAACATACCTGTGATGGGTGTCCAGCAAGAAAAATCCCCCATCACGTCTGCCTGCATATCTGCGCATGTGCTACCGTACATCACCTTAATTAGTCTCCTGATTGGTCTTTCTGTCCGCTCTGACTCTTCGTTCAGCTGATATGCTAATTACTTTGTCCTTAATTTTTGCATACCAGTGTATATATATATATATATATATATATATATATATATATATATAAAATAGATATATGAGAAGGGTGAGAAATCAAGTAAATAGATTGCTTTCTTGTTACAAATCTGGAACAGTAGCTGTTGCTTTAAACCGCTGCCCTTTTTTATTATGTAAATGCCTTCTGTTTTTCTGTAACTATATGTTGTAATTGTCTAATAAAAAGTCTCGAGGGTGCCGTAAAAGGTTAAGTCACAAAAATGACAGGCATTGTAGCCTCTCGAGCAGTGAAGTGAATTGCCCTCTTTTATTTTCTTCAAAAGTATGCGTCCATATTTTCATGTTCATATATTTTTCCAAAAGTAAACACAGTGATGAGTGAATTATTGGCAAAACACAAATCTTTACAAAAATCAAAGATTAGAGAGGAGCATTTTATTAGCATTAAGCTCTCAGCCGCTTTGAGCAATAAAAGTTACTAAAATGCATAATCTCTAGAGATTTGAAGTACATATAAACCAACCTCACAACTTCAGCTTAAAAGATCTTATTACGATCGAATTGGAAATGTTCCAGTTGTTGCTCTGCAATATCCTTTCTTTTTCCTTTTAAGGAAGTAGTATTTTACTCTCACGGTCAATTACTTATTATCTTGCTTATATTTTTCAAGATACATTTTTTTTCCTAATATCTATATTAGAGTTATGACATCGATGACAAAACATTGATGTCCCAAAACATCGATGTTGGAAATTAAAACAACGCTGGTATTGATACATTGGTCAAAAAACATCGATGTTTTAAAACATCAATCTTATTATCAATAAATAACGTTTTTAAATATTCTACACTACAGATTTACATATGATAATCTCTAAGAAACGTTTTTTAATGGATCAGTGAATTCTTTTAGCATTGCTTCAAATCGTTAAATTATAGCTATTATTTGTTTACTTTGTCCCCCAGAAGCACATTTCTCTTTTTTCGCTGACTATCCTACCAGTAAGAGAAAAAACTCTTTCCGAAGTGACAGAAGTTGCCATCACTGTCAAATACTTTAACGCAACTTTTACCAGTTCTGAATTTTTAAAGTTATAATTTCCACCGAAGTAATGTGTAGGATTTTCCTTTAGTTTAAGAACTAGAGCCTTGAAATAGACTGCAAGTTCTGGCACCAGACTACCTGTGTCTTTCAATAGTTTTAACCTCTTCCTAGGGCCGTGGTAACCTGATCGGTAAGGCATTGGACTCGGGACCGGAGGGCCTCGGGTTCGATCCTCGCTGGTCGAAGACCCACCGTCGTCATTAAAGGGGACTGGGCGACGTTAAATATGCTCGTGGGCTCAATGTCCTCCAAGTGAAACGATACCTCTGGGGGTGCTAGTACTAGGTAGCTATTAGCTCCTGGACTAGTTCAAAATTCTCACTAACTGTTCGATCCGGTGATGGTGCTGCCATCTATCGGTATATAAAATAATGGAGGCAAGGCACTTAGTATGCAGTCCTCGACATAAATACAGTTGAAGTCAGTTGTGACTCTAGAATAGAATAGAACCTCTTCCTTTCACTCCGGTTATCGTCTACCAAAGCGGTTCCCAAACATTTTTCCCTGGCGAACAATTTCCAAAATACGAAAGACATTTGCAAATCCCTTGTAAAGTAAGAAAAAAGTAACAAGAAAAAAAAAAAGAATCGCACATGCTCTAAAATTTGGGAGATGGTTTTGTCTAATATTGCTCAATAGTTTATAACAAGAACGAAAACATAGTTGCAAAATATAAAAGCAGAAATATTTCTACGAACTAAAATATTCAGCTTGAAAATAAATTCAAAACAAATTCAACAAGCAACAAACCCAGTGATTATTCTTTGTTGGGATACAGTCAATTTAGAAAAAACTTAATTGGATAGTTGTGGAATAAAAAAGCTCAAAATTTGGCTCACACTTTTACCAGTTTTGCTCTTTAAGTTCAGCATTTAATTTGCTCATGTAAGGTAACGCACTAGTAGTGGCCACAGTTAAGCATATTTTATGTCTTTTTTAAACTGTGGGTCTACAATACTAATTCCAATTTTAAAACTCCATTTTCGTATTCTAGCCCAATTCTTCCTAAATCGTTCCATTTTCTAAAAATGCGAGAATTTCAATTCTTTCACATTTTTATCGATTTTTTCTCAAACTTCAAATTTGATCCAATAGTGGCCACTCCAAAATCTGAGATTTTCAGTCGTAGCCACATGCATGAGTCAGTAGTGACCATCTGACATCCTTTCCTTAGAATTCACATTATTCACTTTAAATTCAAATAACTGATGGATAAAATTTCATTCAATATGATAGTTACATTAAGTACCAATATAATTAATCACGTTTTTATTGTACATTTCTTTCTTCGAAGTACATACGTACTTAGGATAAAATAAAAAAATTTTACTAGAAAATTTGTATTTGTATTTTTTGTACGCTAATGTAAAAAATAAAGTAAAAGACAATGAATGTAATAATATAAGTATTCTACATATGAACTTTGGTAAGTATGAACTGAATAATTATTATCACTACGAGATCATCTTCTTTATCTTCTTTACTAATAATAAAGCTGAAAGGCTCTCTGTCCGGAGGATGTCTGGATGTCTGGATGTCTGTAGGATATCTGTAGGATGTCTGTAGAATGTCTGTGACGCGCATAGCGCGTAGACCGTTCGGCCGATTTTCATGAAATTTGGCACAAAGTTAGTATGTAGCATGGGGGTGTGCACCTTGAAGCGATTTTTTGAAAATTCGATTTTGTTCTTTTTCTATTCCAATTTTAAGAAAAAAATATCATAAGATGGACGAGTCAATTACGAAATTATCATAACGTAGAACCGTAACATGGGCACAAGCCAATTGGCGAGATACGAAATTATCATAACGTGGAACCGTAACGTGGGCACAAGCCAATTGGCGAGAAAATTCACTACACATCATTTGTAAATATACAGGCGAACCAAAAGACCTTTTAATTTGCTATTACGGGCGAAGCCGTGCGGGTACCACTAGTTACTAATAATAAAGCTGAAAGTCTCTCTGTCCGGAGGATGTCTGTAGGATGTCTGTGACGCGCATAGCGCCTAGACCGATCGGCCGATTTTCAGGAAATTTGGCACAAAGTTAGTATGTAGCATGGGGGTGTGCACCTCGAAGCGATTTTTCGAAAATTCGATATTGTTCTTTTTCTATTCTAATTTTAAGCCCATTTTTCACAGAAATTTAATAAAATGGGAAAGAATCTTTATCTTTATCTTCTTTACTAATAATAAAGCTGAAAGTCTCTCTGTCCGGACGATGTCTGTAGGATGTCTGTAGGATGTCTGTGACGCGCATAGCGCCTAGACCGTTCGGCTGATTTTCATGAAATTCGGCACAAAGTTAGTTTGTAGTATGGGGGTGTGCACCTCGAAGCGATATTTCGAAAATTCGATTTTGTTCGTTTTCTATTCCAATTTTAAGAATATTTTCCCAAGCAAAACTATAAGATGTACGAGTAAATTACCAAGTTATCATAACGTGGAAGCGTAACATGGGCAGGCC
Source organism: Uloborus diversus (assembly GCF_026930045.1). Lineage (NCBI taxonomy): Eukaryota > Metazoa > Arthropoda > Arachnida > Araneae > Uloboridae > Uloborus > Uloborus diversus. The sequence goes on from NC_072736.1 coordinate 53,491,963, forward strand.
AACTGGTGGGAAAGTCACCATACAATATTTGTAAATACATATGCGAACCAAAAGACCTTTTAATTTTTCTACTACGGGCAAAGCTGTGCGGGTACCACTAGTTCATAAGAAAATAGTAAGTACACAATTCAATGTAATTCTAGGACAATTTGTTTCCCTCAACTTAATAAGGTATGTCAATGGATATAGGACATTGGTAGCATAAGTTTTCAATACTACTAAAGGCACGGTCTCCATTCACCTAGAAAGTCATGGATTTCAGCTATTATCAAAAATGGTCATGGAAAGTCAAAGTTCGGCAAAAAGTGCTCAAAAATCATGGAAATTGACAGTTGGTCGTGGATTTTGAGTTCAAGAACATGCATATTTATCAAATTCTATACATTAGCTTAAACTTACGCATCTTGGCCATTTTTTACGCTATTACGTGTTAATTCGAGTTTTTAACACATTTCTAAATCCGATTGAATCCGCTTCTTTAATACTCGCTCATTTTTCTTTTCCTTGTGATTTTACCTTTTGGACATTTATAATTATGTGTTTAGCATTATTTTTAACCCTCCTTATATGTCTTATTGTGTAGTTGAGGACTTTTAGACTTCTAATTTTGGCGATCGCATTCAATGCAAAAATTTTAAGTCATCCGTGTTGATTCAAAAGATTCATTAAAATTATCTATAATTCTCAGCTATGTCTTAAATTAAAGAAGATTGTAGAAAATAAAACTGGTCTGAAGAATTAATTACGGACGTTTTGTACATCAAAAATATACAGATATCAGGTACTTTTCGAAGGTAAAATTTTTAAAAAGTTCGTTAATGTTAGATATTTCACAAATTCGAAAATTTTACATCACTTGTAACTTATCATAAAACTTTGGCGGTAAATATCTGGTATTGTCTGGTAAATTATTTTTTAAGTACTTTAATATTTTATTTTTTTTCTGATTATTAATGCTATTTTTTGTAAACATAATTTTATTAACTACTAAATTATTGCTAGACACAGATAATTTAGAAAATTACTAGCAGTACCATGCTCCTATTTTTTATTCGGTAAGATTTGAAGTTTTATTTGGTAAACTGATAATTTCCCCCTTCCCATAAGTTTGAATTTTGGGCGTCCCTATGACTATTAGCAGTCATAAATAAATATGAACCAATAGATTATAAATTGCAAAACACATACTTACTGACATGATTTAGACTACCAAAGAGAAAAATTGTTCCATAAACAAGTGTTATAACTGGGAATTTCATATATCATGGCTTTTTCTAATTTTACTGTGTGTGACTTACTTCTAATAAGTGTTTTACCTTTAAAAAATCTGTATTTTCAAGAAATGATTGCTTAAATCTAAAAAAATTAAAAGTTATCTGCTTTGCTTCGAAAAGGGATAGCTTCGATCAAGCATTATGCCCTTCCCCCTTCATTTTTTTACCTGCTCAGCAAGCAGGTTGAACTGGTTGGAGGTTGCAAGCTTGTCTTGCTGGAGGTTGCAAGCATCTCTCTCTCGGTTCTAGTAGAATGTTTCTCCTCTTTTTGTACTAGCGCGCCGAATTCGTTTTTTTTTTTTTTACCAACAAGCTATTTAATAATCCCCCCCCCGTGATATGCGCACCTAGGCCAGGGCGTATGTGCCTAGGGGATGGCCTGTGGAGTAATCCAGGTCTGTCCATAGAAGAGGTAAACGCACTAGCAGTCGCCACAGTAAAGCATATTTTTGTGACTTTTTTAAACTGTGGTCTTACACTATCAATTACCATATTTGAAACTCAATGAGCATATTATAGTCCTTCTCTTCCTTAATCGTCCCATTTTTTAAAAATGCCAGAATGTCAATTTGTTCAATTTTTTTCAAACCTCAAATTTGATCCAAATTTCTCAACTTTTTTGGTACCAGTAGTGGCCAGGTAAACTGTCAGCCAAAAAAGCAACTATTTTGAGTTGAAAACGTTCCAAACATGATCTTTCGCATTTCATAACATAGTTACAGCTCTAAAATATTATTTTTGAGCATTGTTCTATTCATAATACAACACAATGTTTATATACCTCGTTACGGAGAAGCGTTAGAAGACAGCTGAAGAAACATCGACAATCCAGGCGACCGTATTAAATAGTTGATAACCATTTTCCATGATGCTCTACCTACTCCTCCTTGAACTGCCCACTGCACTATAGCCTGAGGTCTACCTCCTGCAAGTTTGAATCCACTGGGACCCATAGAATCCTTATTTTTAAAATGTAAACCTTAAAGTGGCTACTATTGAAGCAGTGGCCACTACTGGTGCATTTACCTTATATAGCATTTTTCACATGGAAACGATGTCCAAAAGGGAAGTAAAATTCGAACACAGCCTTTCTCGAACACACGACACGAGGTGCCTATGACAGACATAAGAAATGGCTAAAACAGATGTCTATGAGTAAATCTGGTATGACCAATACGAAGACGGGCTATTACAACTGGAGTCCCTATATATAGGGACTCCAATTACAACTTGCTTTCTTTTGGTGATCTTTGATGATTTAAAACCTACATTTCATCGATGGCTGGATGGAGTAAGAGACAAATGAATAAATGTTGAATAAAAAATGCTTGAATTGAAGACTTCATCTCAAACAGCAAGGATGTTAAAATTCTGCCATTATAATATTATTTTCGTGAACCCCCTTCATATCTCTTGCGAACCCTCAAGGGTAGTTCGATGATCCATCGGTTCCAGTGGTTAAGAACTGATGGACCGTCTTATAGTGATCTTCCAAAAAATCATCCTCTACACAGAAAAATTATTCTTGTAAAATGTGTGCAAATAAATGAATTTTTTTTTTTTTTTTGAGAAATTCCATAAGTAAACTTAATTACCTGGCGAAAAAATTGGAGCAAATTTTATCATAATTTTCAATTAAAATACAAAAGCATCGAAACCAAAACATCGATGTTCCAAAAACATCGAAAGTAAAAATGTTTCCGAAACATTGACATCGATGTCGCACCCTTAATCAGGTAAAGAGCAATAACTGCAAATTCTTCATTTTGCATTTTTTTTGCATTTTTTTTAAAATCTATTGTACGTTATCTTTACTATACAAGCTCGCTTATTTGGTTTCCGGTGAAAAAAAAGGGGCGAAAAAAACGTCTAATTCTAACATTTTCCTATTTTTAGTATTGAATCCACCACACATTTCTTCAAATATCCCGAAAACTCATTTCTGCAGATACTGCCGTTTACCTGCACACGGCAGTATATATGTGTGTGTGTGTGTGTGTAAAACATTAGTCAGTATTCACTATATATAATCAACATTTCGCCATTAAAAGAATCTTTTAAACTTTTGTTAAAATGTAAAATAATCCGCCAACTAAATTAAATAAATCCATAAACAGCACTAAAACGTCCATTAATTTATTTTTGCACACAATTTTAAACAATTTCCAAACTGTACTATTTATTTTGGACACATTTTGGATGAAAATGTTTAGCATCATTTTACAGTCACCAGAAGTATCTCAGTATTTGGCGACAATATCTGTTCGACGAAAATTAGTAGCAGACAGTTTTACAAAGCAGGGAGGTTGGAGCCTTATGCAAGGTATAACAAAACTATTACGCAAATTTGTTAACATTTTAAATCGCAGTAAGAACCCACAATAATTGAAATTTCCCAAAATAACTAAAGCAAGTATAGGGGGACTACGGTCGGCTACATTTTTTTTAAACAGTTTTTACTTTAACAGCCGTATGGAGAAAGTTTTAGAGTATGTTAAAAAAGAAAAAAAAAAGATAAATCTTTTTAAACAAGTAAAGTTAAATTTCATTTTTTGGAAATTCCACAAATTTGTTTATGCTTAAATGTTGTTTTCTCGTTTCTAAAAGAATACTATTTTGTTCTTCATATTTATTGCCATTTTACTTTTATGGGTAAGAAAGAAGCTCAATTTGTAATCACGCCAAAGCATTTTGTTTTGAGTTCTTTCAGTTAAAGCACAAAACCAATGAAAGTAGCGATTGTTTCTCATAATTATTACTGACGCAGGCAACTCCGGGTATTTTTGCCAGTCAGAAAGGAATTTACAACAGAGCGAAAGATAACTCAAAAGAAGAAATAATAACAGTATAAAATAATAACAGTAGTAAACAACGAAAACCAAAAAGAGTGTTTATAGTCTTTTATCTTCTGAGTAGTGGTGAGACATCGATGGAGAAACATCGATGGTATCGATACATTGACCCAGAAACATAGATGTTCTAAAACACCGAATCATTTTAATGTATATTCCTGCACAATAAACTATTTAAAAAAATTTATGCTAGAAATAAATTCACGGTAATCAATTAATTGATTATGGATTTTCAACTTTTAAAGAAAAGCAAATAATAATAATGATAGTTAATTATTAACACTCCGAATTAAGTAATGCAAAGGAATAAATGCATTACTCATTTAAAGTAAAGAAAATGAAACATCAGTGCAAATTAAGTGGAATAAATTCGTAACATATTTTCAAATTCCACCGGAAAATACAAACACTGAAAGTAAGTTTTTTAATAGTTAATGCAAACCAATTAGAGAAATTCGTAAAATTTTTCAAAGTTGATAAAAGACTAACACGAAAACAAAAAAGAAAGTTTCGAAGAGAAAGGAAATGTAATCCATAATAAGTGATTGTTCTAGTATACTTATTTCCGTCGAAATTACATGGAAGAAGTGTTCAAATTATATTTAATGCTCAAATTATATTCAAAGATAATAAAATATTTATAGCGACTTAAAATGCATGTTGAGTAAAAATTTAAAGTGAAATTATAGATTTTAAAAAATTTATTTTATTGACTTATTGTATGAAGGGATCAATAATATGTTTTTAAAAAATCTTAGAGGAAAACTATAGTTAAAAAAACTCATGTGTACATATTTGGGGAAAACTTTACAACTTTTATAGAGAACTAAAAATAGAAAACTCCTTCCGATGTGATAGATCTAGCAACAACTAATTAATAATAAAGGTTTTATCATAACTCTATACCGTAAGCATATTTATTTTTAAGGATATTTTTAGTTCAAATATAAAAGAAATCGGAAAAACATCAAGCGCAAAAGATCCATGTTAGAAAAAAACTTTGACGCTCAAACATCGATGTTTTAACAAAAACATTAATTCGAAAACATCGAAAACGTCCACCACTCTAAATACAAACCACCGTAGTAACTTTACATGTGCATTTGTACTAATAATAGATACAAACTCAAAAACTAAACACTTGAATGGGAGTCATCCTAATGTTGCATTAAATGTTAGCACTAAAAATACTTGAAAACATAAAGGGTTTTGATTTAAAGCGCTTAATTAGAGAGAGACGCATACTCTTATATATTTTTCTTCCCAAAAATTTTTGAAAATTAATGCAGGAATTTTTTTACAGAAATAGACTTGAATTTTTTGGGACAGGGTAAATTCTCAATGTACCAAATGAAAAAATTGAAGCATTCGTACATACTAATAAATAGGACATAAAGAAAAAAAAAAGTCATTCGGCAATATTGAAAAAAAAAGCACTGTTGCTTTACGATCTTTCAATTTTCCGAATCATCAGCCAAAGTATTCAGCAAAAGAATTTCTTTTTGGAGGTCGCAGCAACCTCCCACGACCTACCATGGGCCCTGATTGAGTTACGTAAAAGTGATTGTTCAGTTAAAAGTGAAACATTTTTCATATGGTTTTGGGTTAAGCTATCATTTCGTGTCGTCTAAGTGAAAGTATGGGCAAAAATAACGCAAGGCAAAGGCAAGTACATTGATAGTGCGGATTCTGGTTCTTTCATTACTAACTATTTATTGGCTCTGGTATTAACTTTTATGGAAACAACTTCTTTTACTTATATCATTATTTTTCCTTGTTTTGACCAACCGAATTTTTTTTTTTTACCTTTTTAAAACTTAATGTTTATATTGAACCAATAGGCTTAACCAGCTTAATTTGCAATCGAACATAAGTTTTGAAACTTCACATGCTTGCAAAAAGACGTCAACTATACGTTTAAAAGTACACTGGCTTCAAAAAGCTAAAGTACAACCGTTTTTTTTACGTCTAATTTGCATATCAATGAATGTAGAAAGAAAAAAAATTTGGAGGATATGTGCATTAAATGGTTTTTTATTGAATGCGTTATACAAATTTGTATACGTGCATTGCAAAAACGATTTATAACAACAAAAAAAAAAGCAATCTTTGCAGAAAAGTCCATTTTTGAAGAAAACAGAACATCACAGTGTTATGTAGTAAAATGTCAGAGAAACAATACAAAAATGGGTTCTAGTAAGGAATGTGTTCCCCCTAACTGGAATTCATTGGCGGCATCAATTTTCCATGATGTTTATGAAATTGTTGGACGCCAAAATAGGAAGACAAGACCAGACACAGAGTAAGCCTTGTTCCAGCTCATGTAACAATCTTGGAGGAGGATTTAAAGCATCAACCTGCGTCAGCCAAGATAGTCCCAAAGACGTTCTGTCGTATTCAGGTCTGGAGATCGAGCTGGCCATTCCATTCGTCCCAAACCGTGATCCTCAAGATACTCCTCAACAATCCGATGTTAGTGAGGTTGCGCATTATAATCCATCAGAATGAAGTCATTACCAATAGCACCAGCATACGGCCGGACATACAGATCAAGGATCTCATTCTGATACCTCAGACCAGTCAGAGTTCCTCCATGGAACACAGGCAGGTCAGTGTGACCACCGAGCGAGATCCCTGCCAAAGCCATGATTCCACCATCTCTATAGCTGTGGTCTTTCAACAGTGTTGGATTGATGGTATCTATTGCGCTGTTTCCTCCAGATCAGTTGACGCCCTGAATCACACTCTAATGTAAATCTGGACTCGTCTGTGAACAGCACAGAAGCCCATTGCTGCTGGGTTCAGGAAACATGTTCTCTTGCCCAGCATAAGCGGATTTTCCGCTGTGGTCCGTTGAGGAGGGGACACACAACTGGTCGTCTTGCATAGAGACCTGCATTGTGAAGACGATTTCGCACCTTTGTAGCAGATTCTTCTTCCTGATGCTACAAAGTGGTCTGCAACGAGCTGCGGTACAGTCGTGGTTCTTCTGCTTCGGGCCTAAAAAACTAGAAAGCGGTCTTCTACAGGTGTTGTAGCTCGTGGTCGGTCTGGAACAGGTCTTCTGGACACATAATCTTCTGATTGGTATAGATCCCAAAGCCGCTGAACAGCACTACGAGACACATTGAGACGCCTAGCAGCATCAGCCTACGACAATCCCTTTTCCATCCAATTGCCCTCCACCTTAACAAATCGGGTAAACGACGTCTCTGAGATATTTTCTAAACTCTATTGATTAGTGTCACCTAAACTGCCAACAACAATTGAAAATCAACACAACTTACACTCAAAAGTACAAAAGCTCTATAGTTGCATATTTTTTTCTCACTCGTAAAAAAAATATGTTCTTTTCTATTAAATAAAAGTGGTAACAACCTTTTTTTATAAATGGTTTTAAAGTTCGTTATTATCATTCATGCAAACTATTCATTTTATTGTTACTGCCATTTTTTATGGTGAGCTTCGAAAAACATGTTGTACCTTAACTTTTTGAGGCCAGTGTATTTCTTAGAATTCCTGGTCTCAATTCTGTCACATTCAATGAAACGAAATATTTTGTTCTATTAAAATACGCTTTCATTTTTGATTCATTTTGAAAGCCCACCTAAAATATTCTGTTATTTCGCGAGCGCAAATTAAATGCCACATTGGAAATTCGTCTTTTGCCCACCTCCCCATTATCTCTTAATGTACACCGTTAGAAATTTCCATAGCATAAATACTGCTTCTGGTTAAAATATTAGCCGCCTTAAAAACAAACTCCAAAAATTACCATGTGAATAAATTTCGTAAATTGGTTTGCAATAATGGTGCAGTATTAAGAGGAAGATAATGTATCTGACACCTACTGATAGCTTTGGAATGTCATACGTTAAGTTTATAACTTGGTTAAAAGCTTTGGAAGTTAGGAAAATGAACTAAATCCGCTTAATATATATAAATTTGTGGCTAATTTTCTTCTTGGAGCATTAAGGCACGATTTAGAGCTTATTCTGGATTTTTTATTGACGCAAATAAATAATCTCTTGTATTTTCAAACGAAGGTACAAGTGAGGAAATTTGAGTGGTATTTTTTAACTTTCGTTTTATGAGGAATTATTATTTGTTTAATTTCATCACAATCATTGCTCTTTTACATGCATTATAGGGCCATTAAAATGAGACAGAAAGATCTAATTTAAATAGTAATGAGTAGATAGATGAAAAAAAAAAGAAAAAAATTCATTCAAGGCATCATTTCAAAAATGAAAATTAATACTATATATTTTGCTATCTTCCGGCCAAACACAGGGTATTTATAATTAAAGTTACCCTGTTCAAATACACAGTGCGTCCAATAGAAAAGGTGACTAATTTTAAATAAGGTACAAGACATATTTTTTTTCTAGTTTAGAAAATGATTTATTCAAAATACACACCTTGGGAGTTAATACAATGCTAGAAGCGGTCGTGTAAAATTATTTTGAAGCACTCTTCAAACCCATCTTTTGGAATTGGCCCTAATGTCGCAGTCATAGCTGCCGGAATGTCTGAAATTGTGACAAAATGATTGCATTTCATTGCTGATTTCAATTTGGGAAACAACCAGAAATCCGCTGGAGCCAAATCAGGGGAATAAGGAGCGTGGTCAAGCACCACAATACTTTTTTGGCCAAGAAGTCACGTACAATCAAGCTTTTGTGTGCTGGCGCATTGTCCTGCAAAAAAGACCATGTCCCTTAGTTTTGGTATTTAGGTCTAACTCGATGAATTCTCGACTATAAACGCTTCGAAACACTCAAGTTGTAAGAAGCATTAACTGATTCACCTTGTGGCATGAATTCCTTATGGATGATACCCTTCGAATCAAAGAAAACTGTGAGGAGAGTCTTGATTCGCCTTTTTTTCATTCGGACTCCGCGCTCTGACGTTTTGTGAGTGGTTCATACTTGAAAGACCAGGTTTCATCACCAGTTACAATGTTTGCCATGAAGCTTGGATCCCTAGTGGCTGCTTGTTGTATGCCTCTGTAGTGCTCCACTCTGCAATGTTTTTGGTCGTCAGTCAATGTGTGCAGTACAAAGCGAGCACAGGCTTTCCTTCTGCCTAAATTTTCCGTTAAAATGAGATGAACAGTGTATTTAGGTATGCCAGTAAAGTTCTTCGATGAGTCGAGTAGAGACACAATGATCATTTCGAAGGATTTCAGCCATTTTTTCAATGTTCTCATCATTTCGAACTGCTACTGAATGACTTAGTCTTGGATCATATTCTAAGCTGTCTCTACGATCACAAAATCTTGCATACCACTTAAAAACATTCTTACGACTCAGTACTTCACTACCATAAACAGTTTTCATCAATTCAATTGTTTCGGTGGCACTTTTACTCAATTTAAAACAAAATTTAATGTTAGCGCGGTGCTCCATTTTTTTTTTCGACCGAGGCCAAGCGACTTCTTCTAGAATTTGCGCTATCACGTTTCAAGCGATGTTGCCAACGCTTTGAAATTAATCCAGAGAAGAATTGAAATGTGCGTGCATTTAATGAAATCATTCTTTCATAGATAGCGCTGATAGTTCCGCAAGTATTTAATCAGTCACCTTTTCTATTGGACGCACTGTGTATACTAGAGACGTAACGAGTAGCACTTTCGCCGAGTAGCCGAGTACCGAGTACTCGGCCTTTTACTACTCGGCCGAGTACCGAGTTACCGAGTACTCGGCCTTTCACTACTCGGCCGAGTTACCAGGTACCAATTATGTTTTATGAAGAACCACTGACACACATGTGATGAATTTTGAACTTATTGGAATAGTAGTATAGAACTCCTTGTCCATATAATAGTTTTTAAAACTAAATTCCTGCTAAAATTCAACTTACGCATTATATAAACAATTTTGTTTGTGTCAAAAATTTTACAAAAAAATTATTTTTAAAATTAAAAATAAATAAATAAAAGGTATCATTAATCAAGTTGGAATTAAAAGAAATTTATACCAATCAATTATAATTTTAGTCCGCAAAACATAAATAATTTTAATACAACAAATGTGCAGGAACACTGCAGACATGTGTTTCTGCCCCCCTCCCCCCCCCCCGTTACAAGGAACGTCTTTTTCAGTGCATAACATGTGAGCTAAAGAATGTTAAGACATTCGACAAAAAAATTTGACTTTTGTCGGATGCCTTTAAATCCACGAGCTCCTATGTTGTGCATTGAAAAAGGAATTCCTTGCAATGCCAAAACACATGTCTGCAGTGTTCCTGCACTGTGCTTTTAACGTTGTTTTATTTCCTTTTATTTTTTAAGCAAAGGTATTTTCATAATTTTTTATAATTAATTTTTGTTTGTAACAAAAATCCATTTTAACATAAAAATTCCATATTTTTTATACTTTTTTTTGCATAATTTTACATAAATAATTTTTATCAACTTTGGGGACATTAAAATAAAGATTTATTCCATTCAAGCATTACAAACTTCATTATTCTCAAAATTTAAAATTTGACTTATAAATTTTAATTGTAAATGTTTACAGAATATAATGTTTGCTCTTTTTTCTATAAATTTTAGTATCTGCCTTGGACAATATTCAATTTTTTGCAACTACTCGGTATTGGCCGAGTATCTGATCAGAATTTGGCCGAGTACCGAGTACTCGGCAAATTGGCCGAGTAGGCCGAGTACCGAGTAGTTACCGAGTACTCGGTACGTCTCTAGTGTATACATAGATCTCGTTCCAATTAACGAATGTAATGGAATCGTATAAATATACAAACTTTGATATCTCAAACCTCCTTATCTCGAAACCCTTGATATCTCGCAAGAAAATCCCCAGCTTTTCCATTAAAAACTCCTATATATTTTCCATAGTTATCTCGAAATTTATTTTTCGAAACCCCTCATATGTCGAAAATTTTGCACAAAAGAAAGTTCCAGCTGCTGTTTTTCCTGGGCAACTTTTGTAGAAGAACCAATTCTGGAGACATTTGCTTGTTGTTTTCCACTATTTTTCTTGGAATTTTTAAGAATAGGGGATTCAAGTGAAATAGTTGGGGAGCGTAGGTATCAAGGGGTGCTGTAATCTTTTCTTATCTCAGTGTTTCCCCCAGAGTTGAGATTGTTACTCTTTTTCTTGGCATCATGTTGCCCACTTTGAGAACACGGTGTCGATTTTTCGTATGTTTTCAAGCGAAAAGCTTTGAATGTGCTATTTTTTGAAGATAAAGTTGGAACTTTTAAATATTTTAGATGAAAAAAAATCGACATTACTGATCATTTTTAAAATCTTTCCAGTATTTTTCACAATAATAAAAATCCCATCAAAACATTAGTAAAAACTATGATGAAAGAAATTTTTCAAAAATGAAATATAGCTGCTTCTGAATAACCAGACTTAAAAGCAGTCCAATTGAACAATTCTAGTAACCAGTCAAAAAATTGAATACATGGAAACAGGGATTAAATAAATTTCACATCTTGTAAAATATTGAATAAATTATTTATTGTTATGCAAAGGGACACATTCTCTATAGATAAATATGCATAACCTACGATTTATTTGTGTAAATTGCTAATGTAATTTTTTCAAAACCTAGATAACTCAGAAACTCAAAAATTCGCATTTTTTTCTTTTCCCGAGAGATTTGAGCTATCGAGGTTGTTATATACATATTTCAATAACTAAAGTGGAAAAAAATGAAATACGAAAGTAGTGATTCAAAATTGTTACCACCAGATGAATGTTTTGTGTCTTCTTTATCAATTGTATTTCTCATTGCTATGTTATTGCGATTAGTAAGAAACTTTTGGCATCACTGTTGCGCACGCTGTTGTTGTTGCTGTTGTTTCTAATCCTACCTGGTTTAGCTGTTGACTAGACCAGATCCAAAAGCAAAGAAGTCCTCAGAAAGTCAGTAACTAAGTACTCAGTACTAAATTTAAAGAGGTTCTCCTTATCAAAGACCAGACATGTCAGTGCATTACTGGGGGCGGACGCCTGCTCGATTAAACATCTAGAGCAGATAGAATGAACTTAGCGATCCTGTTCATACATAAGGCATATCATGAAGCCAGTGTCCAGTCCGCAGATGGTAGCTTGTGTTGAGCGCACTACAAACAACAAGCTTTGAAGATGTGATTGAAGTAAACAGGAAACACATTCTCATATATATAACAACCGATGATCGAGTAACGTTCCGGACGTTACTAACAATGAATTTTGCGCCACGGTATGATGATTTGGTGATAGGTTTTAGTAATGTTTAACATGCAGGGAAAAGCTTTATTGTGATGAGGCTGAACTGGATCCGGTAGCTTAATTGTTTTACTGGCAAGACTCATTTCAGGGGAATAAAGAAACGAAAAAGTGGTCAACAATGAACGGACTGAAGTTTCTACAGGAGTCTACTCCAGTCTCCAGATACCTATAGTTATCTACTGAAGTTTAGGATTAATCCGCTGGAATTAGGGTTAAAAGTTCAACTATCAAAAAATTATCAAACTGGCAATTGCTTCGTTCAAATGAAGAAGCAACTTTCACCCGTCTACAAATGACGGATGATATTTTATTTGAACATATTGTATGACAACACAAAGAAACCAGTACATATATCACTATGCACCTTCGAATGCTTTTTATTTTTCATTATTACACAATTTGTTTGATTCCCCGGTACCTGAATAATTGTAGTAGCAAAGTTAAAATATTTAATTTTTAGGTTAAAAGTAATGTGCGTGTAGGTTAAAGTTCTTAAAAAAGGTATTACATAATTTCAATTCACCAAAATATCCCAATCATAACCAGTATCGCTATTTCGTTCGAGGAAAAAAATAGAAAGTGTTGGTTCTTTAACTGCATTGACAAGTTAAAGCTGTTTTGAATGCCTGCCATACGAAACGCGCTCCAAATTTTCTGCGACACATCAAAAATGTTTTACACCCACTTTCGGAATTTAGAAAAACAGATGTTTTCGAGTTCCTTTCAGGTATAGATGATGGATTGATGGGCGTCGATTTATTTCTAAGGGTTGCGGAAATGCCTCTACACTCAGAAGAAATCGAATTCGAGCATTTTTAAGTGACTAAAATGAGTCTAAGAAAGAAATATGTTTTAGATTATTTGATATTAAAAGCACTAGATTACTCGAAGAAGAATAAACATTCAATATTAAAGATAAATAAATTTAAAAGGACATAAAATTTTAAAAATGCAGTAATAAACATATTTTATAAGTATTTTTTAATAACCATAATTTAAAATTTTTTGTTTATTTCTAATATGCGTTGAAAGACACTACACTCTTCCTTAGCTCAAAATTTCCCCACCAGTGATTTTTCAGTGAATTACAGATATAAAATACATAATTTATTAAATTATATATATATATATATATATATATATATATATATATATATATATATATATATATATATATATAAACGACGGCTGAACCGATTTTGATCAAATTTTTTGTGTGTAATTAAGTTGTGGCAAGCATGGCTTTGAAGCGCGATGGATCGAATCGGAAACGTTTTTGTTAATTAATAAATTAATTAAAACATTGGATGATTATATCTCCCAAATGATGAATATTTATTTTAACCTATTGTTGAGCGAGAACTGAAATAAATATTTAACCCGTTGCCAAAGAACAATGAGAAAGCCAGCTCTGCTTTTTATAATGAAGTTTCCTACTGTGATATGTCAATTGAGAATAGATATAACGTAGAGAGAGAGTGAAGCCTTCATTTCTTAAAAGCAACGAGTTTAGGTCCCGAGATATATTTTAAAGTGAAGTACTGGATGGTTCACACAAATCGTCGTCGTAGTTGAACCATGTGACCGGATCGGTGCTTCAGGTTTTCCTAACCAAATGATCAGAAAGTACCATACCAAGCAGCATTTGTTTTCTTGGCTCAAATCCATCTGAGTTTTGGCACCAATGTCAAGAATACTTTAAGGATTATCAAACTAATTAGTACATTATTAAAGCAAAAGATGATGGAATTTAAAGACGATACAAATTTTATTTTCGTCCAGATAAATTACAACAGGGTAGTTCTGTACACAAAAGATCAGTGCAGTGGAAGATCTTTATCTTTGGTGAAAAGAACAAATTAGGCAATATATAAAAATTTAAAAGTTTTCGTTCTAAAGATCGGATAGCTAATCGGTCGGAGTTGGCTTCGCTCATTGATCGGCTGGATTACAGTAACGTGGTGGCTTGGCGACTTTGTCTATAAACAGTAGAGTTGCGCAAATAGAGTTTGTTTACATTTTAAAGCTACTGATAATGTAATGTATTGTATTTTTTGTTTATTTGGCGAAATATTTCAAATTGCAAATAAATGTTTTTCATTTTTAAAGAATATTTAGTCATTTTAGTTAAAGAATGTGTTTATTTTGCACCGGGAGGAGGGGAGCATGAGTGATTTTCGCCCTTTCAGAGAACTATTTATATATATATATATATATATATATATATATATAATATATATATACTATATATATATATATATATATATATATATATATATATATATATAATATATATATATATATATATATATATATATATATATATATATAGATAGATAGATAGATAGATAGATAGATAGATAGATAGATAGATATAGATATATATATATATATATATATATATATATAGATAGATAGATAGATAGATAGATAGATAGATAGATAGATATAGATATATAGATATATATATATATTGCAAGAAGACATGTTCTAAATGGCGACTATCATTTTCAGTGATCATCTGGAATTGTAAATATTGGCCGCAATGTGCTCCTGGCAATGCTATGAACATGCTCGGAAATGCTGTTCCAAGATCTGGGGAAGGAGAAAAAAACTTGAATTATTGCAATTTACGGGATGTTTCAAATAATCCCCAAAACCAAAAATCACGTGGGTTGAGGTCTAGAAATTAGGAAGGCCACAGAATACTAAAATTTTAGCTGATGAAATGTTCTGTGAAGTGATTTTTGATGAGATGCTTAACATAAAGGCTATTTTGTGGTTACCCGATGGAGCTGATGAAAAAAAGATGGTGAAATCAAGATAAAGAACCAGCCGGTAATTCGGCACTTCACTTTTAAAAAAAGCTGCATAATTGCGAAACTTTGGACTTTTTATTACTATTTTTATTCACTGAAACAAAATCCTCATCTACATGCAGTGCACCGACAGTCAGATTATGTCATCCAGACACGGCAGTTTCGTCCTTCTTATTAACCCATCATTGTGGAATAGAAAAATAACCAAGCTGGAGGAAGATAGCATCCCATTTAAGCTGAAAGTGCCAACAAACTGGTAGCTAAAATAAGTTTAGTCCACCAACAGCAGCGAGAGTCCACAGCAATGGTGCGGTTCCACTCGTCAAAAGTCAGGACTAAGGCATAACTGCATGCATAAATTCTCATCTCTTAATGTTCTACACACAATTTCGTAAATTTCTGATCGATAGTTTCGAATGGAAACAACTTTAAGAGAGGATCATTTACTCGGTATATATTCATTGTTAGTAATTTAGATGTATAAATGGTTTGTCGCAATTTGGTAACTCACGTTCCTAAACAAAAGAACAATGGTGGTCCCAAATTTAGATGAGCATTATTCTCGGATGCATATAAACAATATTTACGTTGTTAAAGACTATGAAAAAATTTTGAGACTGCTGATTGCCTCTCACGTAAGAACGCCATCCATCTCCTTCATAGCGTGCTTTGTTTGCTCCAATTATTGTTTTATTCTAAAATAAGATCTTCTAGATATTATTTTGAAGGGAAGGGGAGATTTAAAACATTCAAACGTGAATTAAAAACTTCTAAGAACCGAAATTTGTGCTCATGCTTTGGATGGGGGAAAAAAACTTGGTCGACGCATTTTCGACGACTATCCAAATAGGCGTCGAAAAACTATTGAAAACATCCCTAGCTGAGAAAAGAGTTGTTTACAAGCTTCCCGGATATCCAAGATTTCGAAACAGAAGCAGAAATTAATTGCATGAATATTAAAAAAAAAAAAAAAAAAAATCCCGCAAACTAGAATATATGTGTTTGACCATTAATAACTCCAATCAATGATGTCACTTCCGCTTCATTACTTCCTTCGCACGCTGAAATTTTAAAATACAATTTCAAATACATTAATTTATAATGGGGCAGTACCACTGTAACAGATGTGTCATTGTTGCACAAAAACCTTACAAGTGCACCGAATTCGCTGTATTCTTGCTTCTTTGCACGAATTTCCTGAAGAGCATGGGACTCGACTTTTATCTAATGCAATTAAATTTTGAGGGTTTCCGCAAATATCGTTACATAATATTTTTGGCTCACTAACGGATGTAGCTTATGAGATACGTCCGTTATTAAACGAAAAAATATTATTAAAAACATGCTTCTGGAAATCTTCAAAATCTATTTGCATTAAATAGAAGTAGAGTATATAGTTCATGCAATGAAGCAAGAATCTAACGTGACCAGAGTCCGCTGCTGAACCAAAAAATACACTCCTGTTTGTGAAAATTGCAACATTAAGAAGGAATTATGCAAATGAACTGAAATTCACAGGAAATGTGTAGCAGGATAAGATATGCAAATAATTAGAATTACAGAGACATCGTGAATGCGTGAACCGAGCTACGCCCTATGAGCTATGAACTGCAGCGTAGGCGCTGTATATAAAGGGTAGTACAGGTTTTTTGGAATCATCGTATGATTATCTGCCGATGGTAGTTGTTTCTCTAGTACTCATTATGCCTCATCCAAAACGCAGAGCGTCATACGAACGAGTAACGGAGTTCGAATAGGGCCGCATGATCTGCATGCGTGAGGGTGAACTTACGCATAGAGAAATAAGTGCCCGCACGTGGTGTAATGCCTCAACTGTGATGCGTATTTGTAAAAGATGGACAGAGGACGATGAAATTAGCCAAAGGAATCGCACCAGCCTACGCAACTGAACGACGCCAGGGGATTATCGACACCTCACCCCCTTAGATGTAGATCGTATAGCGTCCTCTAGTACGCTAGCACAACGTTCGAGTATGGCTACAGGTGTCACATTTGCTGCGTCCACAGTTCATCGACATCTGCTGTGCCAGGTCTCGCATGCAAGGAGACCCCAAAAGAGGATTCCTTTCACCCTCAACCATCGTTGCTTCTGCTTCAATTAGCCCAACAGCAAGCCCAATTGCGTGCGGACTAGCAACAGATCGTCTTCTCGGATGAGTCTAGATTTAATCTGCATTATAACGATGGACGTGTACGCGTCAGACTTTACACAAGAAAATGTCACCTTCCAGAGTGTGTAATCGGGACGTTTTACCGGCATAACGCCAGGCGTCATGGTCTGAAGCGCTATTGAATACCAAGGACAATCCCATCTCCTCCGAATTACGGGTAACCTCAATAGCGAGCGCTACTTCAGGGATGCTGTGGCGCCGGAGGTACTACCTTTTCTTCATAGCATTCCTGGTGCAGTGTTTCAGAAGGAAAATGCACGTCTACATGTCGCACGTTACGTACAAGTGTTCTTCGGTGCACGACAGGTTACGCTACTTCCTTGGCCTGGCCGTTCTCCAGATATGACCCCCATCGAGTATGTCTCAGATTGCGTTGTTCGGAGACTCGCTCATGTATCTCGTCCGGCAGTGGGTATGGATGAACTTTGGCTTCAGATTGATGCCATATGGGATACTGTTCCCAATCGTGACATTCAGCACCTCCATGATTCGATGCCATAACGTGTACAGGCTCTCACATCTGCGAGGGGTAGCTACATTCAAAATTAATTTACGTCTGTTGTTTTCATTTCATTGATCTTTAATTTTGATCGTTTATTTGTAGCACTGCGATAAATATGTGCAATGAATTTTATTCCTTTCCAATGAGTCCTTCATGTTGTTGAAGTTTTAACGAACGTGAGTGTATTATTTAAATAATACTTCTGGAAATCATCAAATTGTATTTACATTTAATAGAAGTAGAGTACAAATTTCATTCAATGAAGCAAAAATCTAACAGGGTCGGAGTCCGTTACTAAACCAAACAATATTATTTAAATAATACTTCTGGAAATCTTCAAAATGTATTTATATTAAATAGAGGTAGATAATAAAGTTTATGCAATGAAGCAAGAATCTAACATGGTCGGAGACCGTTACTAAACCAAAAAATATTATTTAAATAATGTTTCTGGAAGTCTTCAAAATGTAATTGCATGAAAAAGAAATGGAGTATATATGTTCTTCATAAAGTTCATGCAATGAAGCAAGATTCTGAAATATTCGGAGTCCTTGTAGGTTTTTTTTGTGGAAATAATGATTTAATTATTAAAATACAGTTAATAATTAAAATTTAATAATTTTCGTTGCATAAAAGATACATTACGCAAATAAACAAGCTGAAGTGAATTGCGTTCTCAAATCTTCTAAATCTGCTTACAAAATAGAGACGAATAAGGGAACGGCGTTAATGACGCAACTATTACAAATGAGTCTCATTCCGCAAATCAAAAACACAATGCATGCATAAAACAAAACAAACTGAAATGAATATATTACGATTGTGTGAAGAATCCCATTTTCTGTGGGATAAAAAAAATAAAACTTTTACACCACCACATTTCATTTTCATGCAAAAATCGCCGACCATAACTGCACCGCGTAGCGCCGCAATTACATACCGAGTTCCACAAAATGAGAAATTTAACAATAATTCCAACAAGAAGGCTGTTTTAAAAACATGAATGGGATAGCGCATTGGAATGATTGTCCTTGTTACATGATTAAATTCCTTTGTTGTGAATTATTCCGGAGAAATTGAATGCCTAACAGTAAGCCTAAGTTTTGTTTATTTTTTGGAGAGAGAGAAAGAGAACTATTGTTTTTTTGTGCCAAGGCAAAACTGAATATATAGTGTCTAATTATTCAGCTTCCAATTTTACAAGACGACATCTTTTGTGTTGCGGGAGCTTAACGAAACGGGGAATACAGAAGGTAAAGAATATAATGACGACGTAATGAACAGAGAAATAGAAACTTGAGCTTTCATATGCAAATAGAACTCAAATAACAGGAATTGAAAGTAATTTTTCGGAAAATGGGGGCTCTGAATTACTGTTGATATACGGTTTGTTTCAAGAAATGCAACTACAGGCGTCCCCTCGTATAACACGGTACTTTTACAACACAGTTTCGATATTACACAGTACCAAATTAGCGATTACTATAACACGGTTTCGATATTATACGGTACCAAATTTGCGGTTATTATAACGCGGGTTCGATATTACACGGTACAAAACTTGAATTTAATGCTTCATGGTTTTGAAATAACACGAAAGTTATGTTTAAAAAAAGACGGAATTTCATTTTTATTTAATACATTCTGTTAATGTTTGATAATAACTCTAATAAGTTTTTACTTTGTTTTATGAAACTTGGTTTCGATATAACACGGTATACATCCCTTGATTTACATTATTTCTAAGTCTCGTATAACACGGTATCGATGTAAGACAAAACACGGTTTCGATACAACACGATACATATTGACATGATTTTTATTATGTACATGATTAATTTGTGTAAAAATGAGTTAAAAAGTTATTTTTTAAAAAGTTTCGTATTACACGGTTTCGATACTACGCGGAACGAATTAACCGTGTTATACGAGGGACGCCTGTACTACTATTCAAGTGCGGTTAAATTTTTAAAGACTATGATCTTTAAAATTATGTTTGAGGGCGATTTAAGTAGCAGAGAAAGATAGCAGATATTAGCTCACTTTAAAACTTCCAAGCGAACACACTCAAATTAAATAATAAAATTAAAATTAAAAAAAAATAGGATTAAAAACAGTAGTTCACGTAACAGTCTGAGTTAGAAGAAATGTTAGTTTAAAACACTGCAGGACGACATTGAACCAAAATCAGGTTAAGAGATTAAAAAGATAACAGAAAGTAAAAGTTAAAAATATTTTTTAAAAGTATGAAATGATAAATCATATCGAGCACTTCGAAGAGCAGCTGAAAACAATTTGAACCGACTGGAAAAATAGAGATACTTTAGTAAAAAAATAATGTTACATGTGTAATATAAAACGACACATGAAACAAATTTCAGTAGACGTATAAATTACAAGCAAAATTAAAGTCATGAAAGTCGTCAAGTAATGAAAACTAGGAAGATAAAAGATACAAACAGATTAAGCATTATTATACATTGCACTATGGCAACAGAAATGACGCAACTCAAAAATGTGGGGAAAAAAACGCAGTAATTGTTGATCTAAAATCTAATTTTGTGCTCTTCCTTGTCACAAAACTCGCATAAAGCTAATTGACATAACTGGTGCATGGTAGCTTATGAACGACATAATCAATATTGACACGTCATTAAAATTTCATAATTTAGAAGCAAATATTTCAGCATAGGATATTATATTAGACTGCAAAAACCAACTACATCACAGAGCTAACATCATAAATGTTTTTGCGCGTAGTGTAATAATTGAGAACAAAACATTGCGTAAAATCTTGATTTTCCCAGTGCAGTATGTTTTTTTTTTTTTTTTTTTTCAGTAATGTTAGTTATGTTGCTCTGATGCGATAAGAGTTAAATATACGAGAATTAAGCAATACAAATAGGTTTAAAATATCAAGAATTACAAACAAAGAAAAAAATGGAAGGTTAAATTACAAGTGACGAAAAAAGTAAAAAGTTAAATCACAAACGATGGAAAAAATAAAAGGTTAAATTGCAAACAAGGAAAAAAACAAAAGGTTAAATTACAAACCGTTGGAATATAAAATATTGTGAAATAAAAATCATATCGTGGTAGGAGCACTAAAACATTACAGGCTAAATAACAAACCGCAACAGTAATGAAATAAAGATCATATCGAGCTAGACACACAGAAAAATTACAGGTCAAATTATAAACCGTAAGAATAATAAATGTAACAAAATGTAACAAAATAAAGACCACATCCAGCTAGAAACACAAGAAATTGCCGGTTAAATTACAAAGCGTAAGAATAATAAATATTAAAAAAATGAAGATCATATGGAGCTAAAACACAGAAAAATTACAGGTTAAATTGCAAACTGTAAGAACAATAAATGTTATAAAATTAGGATCATATCAAGCTAGAAACACTTAAAAATTACTAATGACATTAAATTTTCAATTTAAAAATACTAAGATAATACAACAACATTTTTTTTTTTTTTTCAATGTTCTCAGTTTTACGCAAGCGTATTTTTTTAATTATTTTTTACAAAAACTAAATTAAACTATTTAAAGATTTTCAGCCGTTATTTCATGTATGATCGATGAGATAGTTGAAACTTTCAAATTTCTATTTTTCAAAGAATAATTAAATTATGAATAGTATAACAAAGGAAACTCTTTTCCAAATTTCAATAGTTCCAAAAACACGAATTTTACGCCGTAATTTAATGTATCATAATATTTTTTAGCCCACTTTTCAGCATTAAACTATGAAAGAAATGGAAATCCTTTTTATTTTCTAATTGTGATTTTGTAATATTGAAGCATTTAAATAAGACACAATAATATGTCTCAGCGACAAAACTTAATACTCCAACACAGTAAATGAGTCAATTAACCAACGCTTTGATGCACAAAAATTGCAAATTACTTCAGACACCTGTTTTGGTGTTACAAGGAACACCTTTCTCAATGCAAAGAAGTGTGAGCTTTTGTTTTGCGTTCTTCATTTGTTTACGCTGATAATAATGAAATAGTGAATCACCGTTTATACGTTTTCAAAGGGATTGTATGAAAAAAAGTACAAATGAAAAACGTATATTAGGTATATGTAGGTTAAAGTGTAGATTTTGCAGGGACTAACTTAAAAAAAAGTATAATTGATTAAAAAAACGTATAAACGGTGCTTCACTGTAATAAATAAGGGACACATTATCAATAAAAACTGAAAAAAAAATATTTACATTTTATTTAAAAGAAAAGATTTTTTCTACCTTAGTCATTTGCAGAATTAACTTAGAAGTTCAAAATTTTACCAAAAATGCAGTTATTCGAAAACCATCGCAAGTTTTTGAAGAAAAAAATGATAACAGCAACTTTATGTCTGCTTTTGAGTTCATTTTTTCAAAAGTAAATTTCTACTTCTTTCACATTTTCCTCTTTTTTTTTTTTTTTTTTTTTTTTTGATTTTCATTTCTTTTATGATTAATTAAAATCATTACAATAAAAGTTAATTTTCCCGAAAAAAATCCGGTATTAGAAATGCTTTTTATCACTAACATTCCCTTCTGTCCTCAAGAATTCTATTAATAAGCAATAATCGATCTGATAAAATGCGCATACCTTGAGTTAATATATTCCTTAATATTCCCGCCGACATGTTGGAGCTTTAATTAATTAAATATTTTTGCGGAAGAATTCAAATTTCTCCGTATTTTTGTTAATAAAAAAGCCATTATCACATTACAAAAAAAAGATTTTTACTGTAATATCCAGCCTCTTTTTTGCATTCTTGAAATATTTGCAAAGTATAATAATCGCTTTTAAAAGACATTATAGCTGCATTTTGGTTTTAGAAACGTCTGCAGATTTATAGTCATCCATATCAGAGACTATCTCATTAGAACTGGTTACTTCTAATATTAGAAATCTTTAGATAAATTGTTGTTCTCTGTTACGTTGGGATCTCTTATGAGCTTTGGTGAGATAATGGTTACTTGTTGCATCTTGCTGTAACTAGAGAAAAAATGAGAATAAAATGTTTTCACTGCAAAATGAACCACAATATAAAACAAAAACTATTTGGAGGGTCTCCAAGCAACAAGAAAAGAAGGTTAAAAAACCTCAGTACAAAGATTAGGATTACATAAAGTGCCCATAGTGGCGAGTAAATTCGCAAAAGTGATTAATTAAATATTACTCCAGAGTCACCATTTCCATTTTCAAGAGTTGTTTTTTTTTTTTTTTCCACTCGTGCTTTTTTTTTAAATGATCATTACTACTAAACTGTGTGGTTGAGATCTGCAAGAAATATAATTAGAACTTGCTACCACAGTTTTCATGACACTTCAAGAAATAATACCAATAAAATCCTATTTTTTTATTCATTTTTATCTGTTTTTGGCAGTTATGCAATAAATTTCATTCATTTTTTTTATAGTTACATTTAATATTAGTACTTACTTTGTAAATCAGATGCATCAATTTAAGAAACTTAAGTGACTAGCTCTCTCAGGAAATTAGGCACAGTAGCGTCAGAAATTTCCCTACTTAACAAATTTTATTTCAGCTCTAGGAAAGACAAGGACATGAACGAAGAGATGGCATATAGAATGAAGCGCATCTGCGAATGAACAATTCTGTGATTCAAAAGCACGTCTGAACATTAGTTAATGACTTAACTGTTAGTCTTATTGCAAATATTGACCCAAATATGAGCGCATTTTTGCTAAACCATTTCAAATCAGTTACACCAAAATTTCTGAAATTATTGCGAGTGAATACATATTTAATAAAACATGTACTTACTTTTGTGAGAACTTATTATCTAGGATTGAAAAACCAGTGTGCAATTGTTGGGGAATATGAGGCAAAGTGAAATAGTTAAGTTAACTTACTTTTTTCAAAATGAACAAACTGTAAAGTTGTTCTGAAAATTAGGGTACATAAAAAGAGAACAATATGTTTTACAATATCGTTTTTTTAATAGTATTTCTTTATTTTGTCTCCAAAAGTGAGATAAATGAAACTTCCATGGTTTGAGATTTGCAAAATGTTTGTTTATATGAGCATGCTAACTCAAACGTAAATGGGCAGTTCTCAAAAGGTGGGAACAAACACAGACCTCAACTTTGAAGCTTCAACACCAAATAACTTTCATTTTAATTAACTCAAAAATTTTTGAGTTAAACTATAATACTGTATAGAGACAAGAATTGACATAAATTATGGAAAAAATGCTCTTCAAATGCCCTTAAAAAAATATTTTCTTTGCTAAAAGGCACAATTTTGGACATACCAAAACGTTAACTGAGCAAATGTACCATTAAAAAAAAAATTTTTTTAATTATTTCCATACGTTTCAAAAAAAAAATTAAAGGTATGAATCTTACACTGAATAACTTTTTGTTAATATTTTACACAGATAACAAAAATAAAGATAGATTGTTTACTTTGTAAACAATTTAAAAAAAACGTAACTTTGAAATTTGATGTATGTCCAAAAGTTGCGATCTTTAAAATGCTATTATTTGAGAACTAAGTATATGATGTTTTTGTTTTAAAGGTATTTATCGATCCTCAGAATCAATTTTTAATTGTTTAAAAGTGTTTTCATAAGCTTTTATGCAGTATCTTAGAAGAAAAATGATTTTTCTTAAACATACATGTGAGATGTCCAAATGGCGTTACGATCTTGATGCCGATAATTCTGTCCGTTTATTCATAATTTTTGATGATCCACTGTCTTCTAACCTCAATAGAAAAGGCTATTATAATGTTATCTTTTTTAATCCATTGGTATTTTGCATAATTAATACGTTACACATTGAACAATGCATAAATTACAGTAGTAACATGGCTTTCTATGATCGAACGAAAGCCATTTTGCGCTAACATCGCCAAGCAAACTTCCGCTGGCGACAACACAGTATACGATACGCTAAAGGTTACCAGAGGGGAATTCCAGTCTGACAAATGTAGTTTATCGTCAGCTGTACCACTTTTGGCGACTTTATCACCTGCGCTAGCAATTTTTTTTTTTTCCCCCGCTTTTATTATTTTAGAATTCTTTTTCTCTTCTTTCTTTTGGAAACATAATTTAACGATCTCCAAATAGAAATACGAATTTCTTTCTTCAATAATTTTTTTAGACATCATTTTAATTCTTATGACATTAGAAAAAATATTCATTATTAAAACTGATGTCACTTTTTACAATTGTATTATTTTTAATTTGAAGCTTTTTTTTAACTTTGCATCAATTTCTTCAAAATCATTCCAAAACTTTATTAAATGTAAGGAGCAGCATGTATAGCCATTCAAGTATTTCATTAATATCCTCTTTATTATTAAATTGCAAAATTTAAAAAGTAATAAATAAAATTTTCATTGGAAAAGTTAAAAATCAGATTAACAATTGTCAAAAATGATGAAACTTAAGTTATGATGATGTCCAAAATCCGTTACCTACAGGAAAGCAATGTCCAAAATCTGTTACCTACAGATTGCTGATTTAATTTGCTAATGAACAATTTTTACAAATACCTGCTGTCTTTTCATGTTCATATATTGTGTTCTAGGTATGCATACTATAGAATAAAATCAAAATTGATGTCAAATTCGAAAATTTTTGAAATTGCTCAAAGTTAACTTTTTTGTTCCCACCTTTTGAGAACTGCCCAAATACATTCATATGCACATGTAAGTATTCTTATATTATAAACAATGAAAACATTCCGAAGCTATACAGAATATTTCCAGGAAACTCTTCGTAGTTTCACGGGTTTCCACTATTTTTCTGTGAGAAATAAGTATCTTTGCGAAAAGTGAAACAACTTTTTGCAAAGGTTATTTCCTGCAGACTTCTCACAGTTGTGAGAAATATATATACAATCAAACCTGAGTAAGTTGACTACTTGCGGTGCACTACTTTAGTGGTCAACTTAAACAGGTGGTCAACTTACAAAGGATGATTTATATGATAAGGGCTAATTCCGTGCCTGAAACAAGCGGTCAACTTAGACAGGTGGTCAACTTACAAAGGTGGTCAACTTCACAGGTTTTATTGTACTTACCAGTGAGAGAGAGAGATAAGTTATGTTGTTTTCAAGAAGCTTTGCCTAGAGTTCTGTTACGTCTTTTCCTCGAAAATGGGCAGCTAATGTACCTAAATTCTGCCAGTAACGAAAACAGGAAGGTTTCTAGCTGACATTTAGTGGCTTCTCAGAAAATAAACTGGAGCCTTTTTGAAAAATTCATAGATCTTCCCAACAAAAGTCATTCATGATTTCGGAAAAAATTTCGAACTGTCCAAGAAATTTTCTATTAATTAATAGTAATCGTTTGGCACCATTCCGATTTCCTAAGAAAGCTCTGAAAGAATCTTAGAAACAAGGGCCAAACTAAAGCAGAACTTCCGGCGAACATCTAGCCCCTCATTTTCCTGCACTTCTTGAAAAACTAAAGTATCCGAAAATAAACTAAATCATTACTCTAAAATCCTCATTTATATAATAGCCAATGATCGGGTAACGCTCCTGACGCCATCAACAAGGAAAATCATGCCATGGTATGATAATTCGGTAATATGTTTTGTAAATGTTTAACATGCAGGGAAAAACCTTATTGTGACAAGGCTGAACTGGGCCCAGTAACTTAACTTTTACTGGTAAGACTGTTATTACTGGGAAATGAAGAAACAAAAAAAAATTAACAATGAACTCTACCTACTGGAGTTCAGGGCTCATCCACTGGAGTTAGAGTTAAAATTTCAACTATCAAAATATCACCAAACAAGCAATTGCTTCCTTCAAATGTAGAAGCAATTTTCACCAGTCATATCTTGACCGGCGATTTTCTAGTACCCCTGGAATAAATAGCAATTCTTTAACATATCCAACAAGATACTGTTTATTGTCAGGCTCAGAAGTCATTATGCTATTTGAATATATCACTTTTTAAAATAATTTTTAGTGCGTGATAAACATTGTATAAAAAAATTCCCCGCTTTTTAACCTTTTACACATAAAAGAAAAAGTGTTCATAGAAGAGTAAAAACAGCTGTATTCACTTATTTCGTAATATTTTGACAACAAATTTCTTTATAGGAAAACAGTACACATTCTTTTTCATGTGTGTCTCTCTTGAGTGTAGCTCTGATGTGAATTATCAGAAGAAACACACTTAATTTTTCTTTTTTTCTGTTCATTATTTTTTTTTTCAAAGAGACATCAAAAAAGGGAGCTGAGATCAAACAAAACACGAGCAATATTCTTTTTGAAAAATATTCCTTTCGAATACAGCTGGGAATTTCAAGATTGTTGACATAGAACTTCTAAAAATATTATTATTTACATTCCGAGCTGAAAAAGAGGCCGTGAAGAAATTCCGTGACAAAGACTTGAATTTTAGCTATTTTTTTCACGGGGTGTTTGTTTGCTAAAGGTATTTCCTTCCGCCACCCGAATGTGTATCGTAACAGGTGTTCTGGATTTTCTCTTGGTTAACAAATACATTCCTTTTCAAAATTCGTATTGATTTTTAATTTTAGAATATGTACTTTTTTAAAAATAGCGTAAGTTATACACACAAAATAGAGAAAATAGCTTTTAGAAAAGAATTGCGAGAATGAGTACTGAATGAGGTAACATCTATTTGGGTTGAAACAACTACAACTACAGAATATTATGTGAAAATATAGTCACCAACTCGAGAATTTATGTAAAAGAATCTCTCAACGAAAACACACTTGAAGTAATCCTTTTTCATTAACTTGTTCTGAATGAGAATCGTACAGTATCCATAAATAAATTCACTTACATTCTTCTTTTATGTCGAATAGAATGGCATCGAATTTCAAGAAGCAAATGACAAAACTAAGTGTTGCCACTAAAGAAATTCACAGAAATTACAGTTGAAATAAAGTATAACCTAAAGCAATAAATGCTGCAAATGACAAGAATTAATTGGTTTTCTGCAAATTCGCAACTCCCGAGTTCGAGTACGCTACCTTGCGGTGATTAGCACTACCGCCGAAAAAGGTAAAACATTCCATTCCACATGTTTTCTTTGGGGTAAATTACAGGCCTCAGACAGTTTGTGGTGTAATGCTATTTCAGAAGAATAGAAATAAAAGCTTCCCACAAACACGATGAAAAATTACTGTCATTCACTAAGCGTCAAAGCAAATAATAAGTTACGGCATTTGTTTTACCTTTTTCATCCACTATTAGGCAGTAGCTGCAGCGCCTTTTCCTTGACACCATATATTAGAATTTACTTTTAATTGCATAAAAAAGTCTTCTATTCTTCTATAATAATTTGGTTAAAGTTATAAAGCGAACCCTTTTCGGCAGCGGGACAGTGAACAAAAACAAATTTAATTTCAACTTCAGATCGTAACAATTTACACTTTACAAGTGCGAAAGGGGTTCATTTCGCATGTTAACGGATTTCAATGCCCATTTGCAGTAGTACGTTAAAAATTAATACTTTATTATTTATCTCTGATGCTATTCGCTTACAGTAAAGCAAATTGAATTCGAAATATAACCTAAGAAGAAATTATTTTGAACTTTAACAAGAGTTAGAAGCATAATTTACTTCATAATTACATGATCTGTAGCTAAAAACCGTTGTGTATATTCTAGTAAGGATTTATTTCATCATTTTTTCCTAGTTTTATTTTTCTGTATTTTATTTATTTTTTTTTCAGGGGTTTTTTTTTTTTTTTCAGGTGTTAAAAAATGCGTTTTAGTACCAAAACTAGCTCTATCCACTTTTAAACATTTTACAGTTGAGGCAAGCATATTTCATTCTGCCTACTGAATTTTCGCACAGGGATTAATTTTCATCTCAATAAAACTCAGTGTAAAATTTCATTTTTGCTATTTCTTTTAAATTAGAATTATTTTTGAATTATATTTGCAGATAAAAATAATTTGGATTAAGCAGGGTTTGAAATAAATCGACCTTTTTTTTTAATCTATTTTCTTTCTTTCTTTCTTTCTTTCTTTTTTTTTTTCAAATTCTAATAAATTTATGTAGTATCTCAATTTTACGTCATGTATTAGCCTGAAAAACCAAAAATTTCAGTTGATTTTACAATTTATTATAAAAATATTGTTGATGTTACTCGAGCATTTTTACAATGGCTGTTCATGGCTGAAGCATGGATTGACATGGCTTCAAAGTAAAACCGGATTTCGATAGTTGTTTTCGACCCGGTTAAGATGGAATTGTTCCTAATCGCTTTCAAATTTGGTAGTATCAACTGAAAAGTGTGTCACTTCACTACAAAATAAAACAACTTTTGCAAATCTTAGAATTGATTTTAGTTCATACATAACTCCTTAAATGGTACAAAAAGTGCAACGACGCAAACATTCTTCCTGTACTAGAGAAGAAAATTTCTGTAGAAATGTTCTTAAAGCAAATATAAAAGGAATAATATTGAATGGGGTTCTTTGCTTCAGTCAAAAGTACTACTTTTAGTCACTGAAATTGATAGAATAAGCAACAAAAAAAAAAAAACATGGAGCGAGAAAAAAAAACTTTTACTTTCCCAACGCTTGATTTTTAACTGATTTTTTTAAATGTCCGATTTTGATAATAAGGCGTGGTCTTTAAGACGTCACAGATGATGTACTCGGCGCAACTGTCTACCGCGTTACCACGTTATGATAATCAAGAAGCGAATTAAATACCGTGCTCTTCGAATGGCATTTCATCATTTGTGATGTCATCGGCAGAAGCGTAAAAAATGAAAGCGTATCAATCAAAATATTTTTTTTCAATATTAAACTTAGTCCAATTATTTAAGAAATGGTCAGATCCTATGTTTTTAAGCATGCTCATTTCGAAAAAAATACTTTTAAAATTTAGGAAATGAGTCCATTAGTAAGAATTTTAGAAACATCGCAAAGAAGTTTTTTTTTTCCAATTTTATAAAAATCAGCGTGTGCTTTATACGATCTAATATACAAACAGATAAAAGTGAAATGCTTTTGCTTTCATCTTTCATCAAAAAAGAAATTAAATATCTTGCCTTTTTCGTGAATTTATGGCAAGTCTTCTATTTATCACATAAGCGACGCAAGTTTTCACTGATAAAGACTATTTTTCAGAAGCGTTTTCTTCGGGAAACAAATAAGCAAAGCCGGCAATTACGAGCGGAGAAAAGAAGGGAACAGCCATCTGACATGTTATTAAGAAAAATCAATCATCTGCTCGTAAGTAACAATGAGAAAGATAACTTACTGGAAACGACAAATTAAATACTGGCTTTTATCACGTTGTCGTGTGAGAAAGACATCTGTAAATAAAAGTCATTCGATGCTTTAATCACAAACATTTAGGGCACTATTTGTTTTCTTCTTTCTGTTGGAACAAAAGAGTTTCTTTCCAACTTCTGAAAAAGGGAGTCATAAAAAATGGCGCACTGCAAGTGTTCTATGGAAAAATTCATTGAAAGCGAATTCATGCATCATGAATCACTAACAAGTTCACAACAAAATGGTTGTTTTTTAAACCTGTTTACAGTCAGTTCGGGTAAAAAGAGACATTGGGTAAATGGGAGCAAACTGTTACCACATACATATGAGGCAGTGAGAAGCAAAGGGATGTACGCGAGAAAATTCAAAATTTGGAGATAAGCAGTTCAAATGATAGGAGAACCTCTCCCCTGGTTTGGGGCTAGAAATATAACTAGTAGCCCTAGTAGGGGTTGCTGCATAGCATGATTCAGAAAACGAGCTGATGTGAGCATCACATGACTTCCTTTTACTCCAATTTAATGTCATTTCCCCATTACTGGCAATTTTAAAGTGATTCAATAGTTTACTCTCTAAATATCACCAACAGTGGCCAAATTGAACCAGATTAAAAATATTAAAAAAATCGCCAAATTTGTCGCTAATTTGGCGACAAAACTTGGCGACCAAAAGACTGCCGATGTATCACCAAGTGTCCGCCATATTGTAACACCACTTGAGTTTAGATCGAAATTGACAATGATTTCCCCCCAAAAAGAGGCAAAAGACCCCTTTAGAAACTCCCGAATGCAACCAAAAGAAGAGGTACACAACTAGACCCCACTTGAAGTCTACGTACCAAATTTCAACTTTCTAATACTTACCGTTCTTGAGCTATGTGACATACATACGCACAATCGCACATACGCACATACGCACATACACACATACTACATACAGACGTCATGAGAAAATTCGTTGTAATTAACTCGGGAATCGTCATTATGGATATTTCGCGTGTCTTTACGTTCTTAGACACTTATCCACTTGTGGTCGAGTCGAAAAAAAAACTCAATATTCATTCGAGGGTGAGTAAAATGGAAATTAAGGTCGGTTAATGAGTGAAAACTTTTTCGCGAATACAATACTTCCTTTTTTGTAAAAGGAAGTAAAAAAATATATGAAAGCCTACCTAGGATCTGAACTTTAAACGCGATTTACTCGAAACTTTAAATAGTCCACTTGCAATCTTTTGCTTCTCACTGCCTTATATGGTCATTTTTGAAAACTGGTGGTGAGTGAATTCTAAGAAACATGTAGAAAAGATTCTGAAAATCACTCATGTTTACAGAGCTGACAAAGTGGTGTAGTGGGAAGACGATGGTCTCTTCTGTCCTGACTCCAATCGGTGGATTTTCAAGATGCAGAAAATCGACAGTGTCCGTGTCGTATGATTATGAGGCATGTACAAGATCCTTCGAGCTCTTGTTTGGCTTAGAGTATTCTTGGAAAAATTAAATTCCTAGAACAATTTCGTATCAAAATCGAGCCCAAGTGCTTCCATCTGATGGGGAAATTGAGCGTCAAAATTCTCGTGGTAAAAGCATCCGCTGATAGCGATGCTACATAAAAGAATGGGTGCTGTTTCCGGGGAATGCTCTGGATCTGCAAAAGGTAGTGCCAAGGAAGTGCCTCTAATACTGCCGCGCAGCCCCTTTAGAGATAAAATAAAAAAAAAACACGTTTCCCACTATTTGCTTGGAGATAAATCTGTCTGCATTCCTTTGTGGACTGCATCCTATTCTCGTTAATAATTATCATCTTCCTTTTGCAATTTTTTCCACAAACATTGAATTTTAGAAATAATTAAAAATTTTCTGAACGTACTAATAATTATATTACATAACAATAAGAAATTGTAGTAATTGCTTTTTTAGCTTACTTTCCCAGTAAAAGTCAGAGAAAGAAGAAGAAAGAATAAAAAAAGGCTTAAACATCTTGAAAATATTACAAAAAAAAACAAAAAATAGTCAAAAATTAGAAAAAAAAATATTTAAATAAATATCGAAAAATTTAAAATTGGAAAGTAGGGTATTGAGATGGGGGAAATTGTCTGTCGGTCTGTCTGTATGTCTGACCTCCCCCCCCCCCACACTAACTTTTGAGTGAATAGTCCGATTCAAAAATTCTTTTTTTTTTTTTTTTTTAAGATCTCGGCGAGGTCACCTCATTCACCTCATTCGTATGTTTCACTTCTTGATTTGAACTATTTTTTGTTCAATTTTGTACAGTTCATAAAAACATTAGCGCCTACGGGGAAATTGAAAGTCAATGTAGATTCCGTACTTGAAGGTGGATTTACTTCAAACAAATTTTGTTAAAAATAGTTCTTGACGACAAACTCCAGACTGCTACTCCGAGAATTTAGGGGCACCTGACTCCGACTCCTGTGCCCGACAATTAGTCAGACTCCGATTCCCCGACTTCGACTCTGACTTCGTAGCTTTGGGAAAAATTTATACACGGAGGAAAAATGACTGAGTCCGATTCTTGGATATTCGACTCCGGCTCCGATTCCGCAGCCATGGTTTTAACTGTGAAATAATTATTGTTAATATGACTTGTTTTTATTTTCACTCTAAAGTTTTAATTTAGGTATTCAGTTTTCGGCGGGTAAACTCAAAGTCTACATGTTTCTACATAAAAATATGCGCAGACGTTTTTTTTTTTTTTTTTTTTTTTTTTTTTTTTTTTTTTTTTTTTTTTTTTTTTGACAATGAAAAATACTTCTTTGAGTTGACATTTTATTGTTTTTATTTACTTTCGTACGTGCATTAATTCATGTAAAAAAATATTTCTGGCAACAAGAGAAAAAGAAACTTTTCTTTTTTTTTTTTTTTTTGATGTAATGTATTTATCATAGACTAATAATAAGAATAGACCGAGCTATGGCAACTCTTTTGCTGCTCATAAACCAAACCATGTGACTGGTGGATATCCTAGCATCAGCGGGCGTTGATCGTCTGCTACGATCAACGCCCGCGAGAAATAAAATAAGTAGAATTGATGGAACACGGAAAAATGATCTTTTATGGAGTCCGATTTGTAAATTTGCTATTCTAAGTTGCAAATATTTTGTTAATATAGCGAGTTTTTCATTTAGATAATACCGTGCATTTTCTTTAGTCAATTTCAATAACTCTCTAAGCAATTAAAGATGCAAGCGCCCAAAAAGAATCGGCAAACGGTAAGATTTTTACCTACAATTTCAATTTAAGATACCGAGTAGTACATTTTTGTGTTAACGCAAAACGTTTACGCCATTACGTTCACGCCAACACTGACGTAGCAGTTCCAAATGAAATAAAAGTTACTGAAAACTGATCAAAAATTAATAACTAATGTCAAAATAATGCATAACTAAAAGAAAAACAGTTCAATCTCTGCACCGGGAAAAAATATTATAAATGTATAATAATATTATATGAAAACACATTACGTCTTAAAATACATGTCGAGTGCCAAAATATAGATAATGTTGCCATCTAGCAACCATGCTGCCAAAGTTTTCGCAGGCCTCCCACCAGTCACATGATGTATCCATGAACCAATTTTTTCGTCAGCAAGTCTGGGAAAGCTCGGTCTACTCTTATTATTAGTCTATGGTATTTATTTTAATGAACTTATTAATTCCAATAAATTATTTTTTCGTTTTGAAAGCGGTCAAAGATTTTTTTTTTTTTTTTTTTTTAATGGAAAAAAGTGTGTTAGCTACTTTGTTTAAAAGGTGCTGCTATTTTATTTGTTTGTTTATTTATTTATTTATTTAAATTTTTTTTACGTATCTATTTTTTTTAAATGAGTGAGGCATATTTTATTCCTAGAAATCAGCTTAAAATATTTAAAAAATATGTTTGAAACAATTTGCGATTTTAGCTATTTTTGAGAATATTGATCAGGTACTAGAAAGTAGAATGGGTATACGGGAAAGTAGGCTCGTTTAGTTCTAGACGGAACTTCTTGTTTAAGTATAGGAAAGGATTTCTTGAATATTTTATGGTTTCTCTTACTCACGGTTGCTACAAATAACTGCTAATACGAACCAATTCGTCGACTTTTGACATTTTGTATTAATTTATCAAAAATGAGCTTTGAAAATAAAGAAAATACAATTGAAAAAGTGATTTGGTTTCAAACGAGTGTGACCAATGTTCAAATCCATATCTTATGAGCTTAAAAGAATTAAAATTCTCGAGTCTAGCGGTTCATAAAAAAATAACAATCCAACAACAATCCTCTTCGCAATATCAGAAGACGTGACGCTGAAAGAAATGTTCCGAGTCGAATTGATGTTTGCATTCCAAAAATTTCAAATTATACTTCGGGATGTTTTGAAATGTTCCAAAGCAATTATAATTTATCACCAACAGAAAAGGAATCTCTGAGCATTGTTTAGAAAGTTGCGCACGACTTCTGCAAATCTTTTCTCATTCAGAGGACATCAACGATATTAATGACTGCCAGATGAAGAACGTGTTTGGGAAACTGATTCCGCGGTATCCGAGGAATGGTACATTTTATGGAAAATATAGGAATGTAATGGCTGATTAGGTTGATATTTATTCTTGAAGTTTACAGTCAAATCTCAATCCACATCGAATTACGGTTAGATGGGAATGATAGTCTGGAAGCAAGGAATGATTCCGGTTGCTTAATGTAAAAATGATATTTTAATGTAATAATTAAATATATATTACTATAACATTTTAGTTCCCATAACCCGATGGTGCCTTTTGTGGAAAATATAGTAATGTAATGGCTGATTAGGTTCATTTGTAATTGAAGTTTCCTGTCAAATCTCAATCCGCATCGAATTAGAGCTAGATGGGAATAATAGTCTGGAAGCATTGAATAACTCGGGTTGCTTAATATAAGTAAGAGACGTTGGAATAATATAAATTATTATTATATCTTAGTTCCCATAACCCGAAGGTGCCTTTTATGTAAAATTTATTAATGTAATGACTGCTTAGGATATTTGTACTTTAAGTTTACAGTGAAATCTCAATCCGCAACGAATTAGAGTTAGATGGGAATAATAATCTGGAAGCAATTATCAACTCGGGTTGCTTAATACAAGTAAGAGCTATTAATGTAATTATTAATATTATTATTACAAATTAGTTCCTATAACCCAACGGTGCCTTTTATTGAAAATATTGGAATGTAATGGCTGATTTGGTTGATATTTATTCCTGAAGTTCACAGTCAAATCTCAATCAGCGTTGAAACTCTCAATCCACCTGTTGTGGCTTAAGTTCAGTATACTTAAGCCGCAGCAGACTCAACAAGACGTCAGTTTTGTTCTATGCAAAAGCACATTTTATCCTTCTTTAAAACCTGTATCGAACCACAATTTTTTGCCTTTATACTGACATAAGTGATTTCTCAAACAAGAAACTTTTATTTATTACAATTATCATGCATTACTCGTGAAATAATACGGATATTTGTTGCGTGTAGGGGAAAATATCTGATTTTCTGTGGTACAGCCCACTATTAGTTTAGTAAAGTATGCATGTAAAAAAATATGCATCGATAAATTCAGAAGAAATTTTGCTGGAACGGAGAAGTCTGAATCCGATGTCCTTAATTCGCAACTCCAGAGCTCGAATACGCTACCTTGCGGTGATTAACAATACTAAAGAAAAAGGTAAAACATTCCATCCCACGTGTTTTCTTTGAGGTAAATTACAGGCTTCAGACAGTTTATG
The DNA here is from genome assembly GCF_026930045.1 of Uloborus diversus. Taxonomy (NCBI): domain Eukaryota; kingdom Metazoa; phylum Arthropoda; class Arachnida; order Araneae; family Uloboridae; genus Uloborus; species Uloborus diversus. The sequence continues at coordinate 53,527,864 of NC_072736.1, forward strand.
ATGTAATGTAAATTTCAGAAGAATAGAAAAGAAAGCTTTCCACAAACACAATGAAAAATTACTGTCATTCACTAAGCGTCAAAGCAAGTTATAAGTTACGGCATTTGTTTGTTTTACCTTTTTCATCCGCCATTAGGCAGTGGCTGCAGCGCCCCCTATAGTTTATTGGAGTTGCGAATAATGTCCTGAACGTGACAGGGGAACAGAATTTAAAAAAAAAAAAAAAAAAGAGAGACAGTGGTTAACAGATTTTTGCTTAACAATTCACAGAAGAAAGATGCTTTTACTAGATCAACAAGTTTTTCAAAAATGCAAAGAATAATTTAGTTCAATTGCCCCACACGTGATGGTGGAATTATCTTTTAATAACATATTTTGTTTTATATGATGGCAACGGCTGTGGTAAAATTATTAAAACTCTTCGTTCTTTTTTAATCTATTTATTTTTTCGCTGATATGCATGGCAAAAGAACAGTGACTTCATATTTGCAATTTAACGAAGCAGTAGCTTCAGTGCATACTTGAATAAATTTTGATTCTATTTTATAGAGTCCGAAGTTTATCAGCGTGATAAAGTATGTTTCATGAAAGAATCATTTATTAATGCAAATGATTTAAAACTAATACAGCTTCTTATACACAATGATGCAATGAAATTATGAAGGCAAAAATAGAATTCAGTATTAATTTAAAGTAATAAGCTGCCGCAATATTATTACAATTTATATTCAATTAAAGTAAATAATTGGTAATAATTTCTTCAAAGAACATAATTGGATAAGCTGAAAAAGCCTTGTTTGTTGATTATATCTTTTTTTTTTCGTAGTTGTTTTCATGATAGGTCGTGCGGAAACGATCTGATTGGTGAAACAAACCGAATGCTGTGTGTGTGTGTGTGTGTGTTTTTTTTTTTTATTTTTTTTTATTTTATTTTATTTTTATTTTTTTTAAATAGAAAATGCGTAAAAACTTTTCGTATTTTCAATGATGAGTAGTGCAGGAAAGTAGCGATCAGTGGAACTAAATATCATAACTTAATGTGCGTGGAATAATTTATTCATTTGCCTCATATGATCAAGAAATTGTACATGTTTTTTCTACATTTCGGTATATGAGTAACAAAAGAAACAATAATGGCCGTCAGCACTTTTCTAAACTGTCCCATGAAATTTTATCGCTTATATAGTTATGTCAGATAACTCTGTATAAAACAGTAATTCAACATCTGGAAAAAAAAATTGAAAAGTTTAAAGACATAAAATTGCTCCAATTTCCATGCAATTAAGGGAAATGAAGGAATTATTCTTCAAACAGCAAAATGTTTATGGAAATTCAGTGCCACCAATGGCACCTTTTTCACACTATTCATCATGGAAAACAGGGGGGGGGGTCCTTTACAAATTTTGTTAAAAACACCAGAAAAGAGTATTTTACTGGAATGTTTACACAATTGCAGCAAATAAAGAAATTGTTCAGCAAACTAGTATAATTTTTCGTGCGAACTTAGTTCCAGTAAAAAAAAATGGAACCTTCTTCGCACTATCTATCATCGAAAATGGAAAAAAGTGTCTTTTGGCACCCCTTAATATCCTTGTGTGCGACTGTGCAGTTGTCTCCATGAGAGAGACAAAAAAAATGCATCGGCCGGGAATCGAACCCGGGCCGCCCGCGTGGCAGGCGAGCATTCTACCACTGAACCACCGATGCGACACATCAAGGGTCCGCGCTTTTAATCAATATGCATTAAAAGATTGATGAATAATGTCATAAGTAAGCTGAGCAAATAAGCCGGAAATATGCCTTTAGATGCTGCGGTAAAGCAAACTTCGTTCCTCTTCTGCGAAGTTTTGAGAAGAAACTTGCTTTCTTCTTTCTTTCTAATGGGTCTGCTTAAGTGGGGCTGTCTTTTACATACTTAGTGTAATCCCCCAATTTTGCATCCATTCTTTCGTGTGGTCCCACTATCGGCGAATGTCAGTTCCACGAGAATTCTGACGCTCTGTTTCCCCAGCAGATGGAGACACCTGGGCTCTCTTCGATGCGAAACTGCCCTAGGAATTTAATTTTGCCAAAAGCACTCCAAGCCGAACGAGTACTTCGAGGTGTCCTTTACATGCCGCATAATCATAGACACACTGATGCTGCGTCTTTGGGACGGGTTATTTCAAAGAACTTCGCTTTCTATGTAGGGTGATCGGAAAGCGTGCTCGGAAATCTCACGTTGATTTCAAATGAATTCACGATTCATTACCTGAAAGGTAGTTTATTACACTTACTTAAGAGTCCTTATAAAATAGACGAAAAAATGTGCGAGTCTTGGATTTTTTCCTAATTTGGTATTTGTTTAGGAAAGAAATAAGGGAATGCAAGGTAAATAAATGTTGTTAATTGATAGCATAGCAACCCTGAAAAATGTTTTTAAAAAATCATCATAAAACAAGCAGTTTCAATATTTAATACAAAAGTCTTCAAATGCAGCAACTAATTTAGGACAATTATGTATTTCGGCCTGAACGTAACAAGTAATAATATAATAATGTGACGCGGGCGTACATTGCAATTCAAGTTATTTATTTTTTTATTTTTATTTTACGAATTCTTTTTTTTTTTTTTTCTTTTCTTTTTTTGGTCCCTGCTGGACTACAAATCTCGACAATCAGTTGTATCGTCATAACAACTGAGTTACAGTAACCAATATATTACAGCTTTTCGTAGACAGCACCGTAATTCATGATTGAGAGTGAAGTACATGTTGTTATCATCATACAAATTTGAGCTTTAGACATGTTATATAGTGTGTCCCTTATAATAATTTGCTATGACACAATAGTTTAATCAAACATGTTACTAAGCTAACAATTTTTCTAAGGTATATACTGCAAAGTACCTGCTTTCTGGCAACACTTAGAGCAGGAAAAAAAAAATCAGTGCCATGATATAAATGTAGAAAAAAGTGATTTAACAAATAGTACAGCTGTAATGCAAGTAGTTTATCATCTTGAAAGATTTATTACTAAAACTGCCAGAACTATCAAACTAGAAGAATGTATTTCTTTTTAACTACTTATCGTTTTGGTACTCTTCCCAATTTTGTAAGAAAAAAAAAGGTTCCTGAAGAAAAATTTTCAACTAAAGTTTGGTAAAAAGAGCGGAAGATTTTCAACTTGAAAAATTGACTTTCGGTAAAAGATCCGATCACTTACCACATCCTTCTTTGATAGATCGAGTTGCTTTTTGCCATGAAAGATTATCAAAGTTGATCAAAAATGAGAAGAAAAAAATGTGTTTCATCTGTTACATGAAACGAAATTTCATTTCCCCTTCAGTGATTTTTATCAAAAGAATATTTCCACGATCTGCACAGTAGTCACTTGAAATCCCTTTTTACAATCGGCTATTGAAGAAGAGATGAAAAATTAAGCAGCGGAAGCTATTCGAGCCTGTTTGTGGTCTCGTGGATTAGTGATGGACATGTTTGCTAAATCTTTGTTTAAAAAATGTTTTGTGTCTACACTTTTTTAATTTTTGCCGACTTCTTAGTGCACATTTAGCAATATAAGAGTTTGTTTTAGGAAAAATTTGCCAAATAAACCAAAAACATTTATACAGGAAACCGAAAACACATGTATAGGTCATAAACCAAAAACTGAAACCATTTTCAGTTTAGGTTAGCTTTTGATTTACTTCTAACCCGACTTTCAAACAAGGAGTATTCAGGAAATGTATAAATGCATTTTTGCTATTAATGTATAAATACATTTGTGCTATTAACGTATAAATGCATTTCGGCTAAAATTAGCAGCGGAAGCTATGGAAGCTATTCGAGTCTGTTGGTGGTCTCGCATTAGTGATATACAAATTTGCTAAATCTTTGTTTAAAAAATGTTTTGTGTCTACACTTTTTAACTTTTTGCCAACTTCTGTATGCACTTTTTTGGCAATATAAGAGTTCGTTTTAAGAAAACTTTGTAAAATAAACCAAAAGAATTAGACAGGAAACCGAAAAGAGATGTATAAGCAATATACCATAAACTAACATAAACCATTTTCGATTTGGGTTAGTTTTTGATTTAGTACTAACCCAACTTTCAAACAAAGAGCACTCAAGATATGTATAAATGTATTTGTGCTACAAAGTTACCATAAAAAAAATATTGTAATAAATGCACAAATTTGCAATTAGTGTACATATTATTGTTGTTCTTGTAGTCACAGAATATCTAACCTTATTTTAGTAATACACATTCTGAATTGAGATACTTGTAGCAAAAAATAGATAGAAAATTCAAAATGAACTTAAAATCGAATGAGATCTGTGAAACATTTTTCGTTAGCTTTCAGTTTTTAAAAATAGTTTCGATGAATAGTTTGGGAAGATATAAAAGATCTTAAAAAACTCGATCACAAACTTATTTAAATTAAACTAACTAATCAGCATTGCGAAAGATGCTATGTCTCAAAATTTTAAATGTAACTTTTGTACAACAGTTATTAGCTACCTGTCGTATTTCTTAATAGAGGGCGCAATGAAGGAAGTTATAAAGCAGAGGACGGTAATGGAGATGTGAAGTGAAGTGAAGTTAGAAGTCTGACGAGATGGATACAGGGTGTCCAGCAAAGGACTCCCTGATTTCAAAATTAGATATCTCGAAAGCAAAGAACGATATTGAAATAATATAAACGGTATGTTTATTGTGAAACCCATAAAAATCATATACAGGAACTCGGAAATTAATTTAAAAAATTGCCAACAGGTGGCGCTGCACAATGTAATTGCAATAGAAGTTCCCATAAACAGTGCTGCGAAGAGGTTAGTTTTTTCAGCAGTAGTTTATAAGATCTCAGATATGCTTACATATACGTTAAAAATATCGTCCAACCTCTTCGCAGCACTATTTATGGCGACTTTTATAGCAATTACAGAGTGCAGCGCCACCTGTTGGAACTTTTTAAAACTAATTTACAAGTTCCTGTATATGATTTTTATGGGTTTCACAATAAACATACCGTTTATATTATTTCAATATCGTTCTTTGCTTTCGAGATGTCTAATTTTGAAATCAGGGAGTCCTTTGCTGGACATCCTGTATGTTCTATGTTTTGTTGTGTGATGCAGATACCATTTTTGTCATTAGTGTTTGTTCTTCTGATTAAAATATATTTTCAAAAAGCATTGTGTAGACTTTTAATCAGGGCTGTGGAGTCGGAGTCAAAGAGTCGGAGTCGGGCTGATTTTGGGGCAAAGGAGTCGGAGTCGGAGTCGTTAGAAAACATGTCGACTCCGACTCCGACTCCGGGCTTCTTTTTTTCTTTCCTTTTCACTGACTCGCCTTTCATTTTTTAAAAACTGACTACAAGTTGGTTCGATTACATGTATAACAAGATAATGAGAACATAACTGCCATTATGACAATCAGCTAGCTTGAGTGCTTACCGAACTTTCTTGTTTGCATTTTTTTAAACTTAACTAATAGCAACTGTCAGCAAATGGTGCCTAAACATTTTCAAGTAATCGCTTTCAAATAAAAATAGAAATATAGTGTTTTGTTCGATCTCAGTTATATAAAACAGTAAAAGAAACGTAACAAATTAGTGAGTCGAGGCCCGTAACTAAGGTTGAAACGTTTAAGGGTGATCGGCATATTCAAAGAAGTTCTGCCGCGAAAGCACGAATCCAAAAGATTCGATGAAATAATCTAATGTTTTTTTCTTTATTAAGACTATTTCTATAAGCTTGGTTCCCACTACAATGTATGGAACAAAATAAGTGTAAATGATTTCTTGCTTACAACACTCAATAATTTCAGTTAATCTTAAAATCTTCATATTAAGGTTAATTCTAAAGCAGCCAGTAAAATTTAAATTAAAAATTTAGCGAAGAAATATAGGTATAGTAAAAGCTATTCGTACAAATTTGTATACCATCGCATTTTGTGGAAAATTAGCTTCTGACGTATATGTGCCCTATTTTCGTTGAAATTTTATTGATGAAATATAATCTATACATATAATAAAATAAAATGTTTGTGTGTAAGTGTGTGTGTGTGGCGCGTATCCCGGGGAAACGGTAAGGCCTAGAAAAATGAAATTTGGTATACAGGTGTAGATTTTGCTGAAATTGTGCACCTCGGGCTTCGATTTTTGATATTTTAATTAGAAAAAAAGTTATTTAATGTTTTATGTGCTTTTTAGCACTTTTTAGTACTTTTAACCTCACAGACCCCGAACCAATCGCGCCAGACAAATATTTTTTGTACTATAGTGTCCGAAATTTAATTTTAAATATGATGAACAAAAAATTTTGAAGATAGAGCAATTTTTGTATTTTTTTATGAATTTTTGAAAAAACCTTTATTTTGCATTTTTTTCTGGGTTTAATTTTTTTCTAAACGCATCCCGTGAAAAATATAACAACCTCTTTTCTACAATTTTACTATGTGGTAGCCAGAACATTTCGTCCTCTACAGAAAAAAAAGTTTTCAAAAATGTTCAAAAGTTTTTTTTACAATTTTTTAAAGGCAGAACGAAGACATGAGCTATCGCTTCACCGAAGATCTGCTGACCGCTGACCGCTTCGAATATGATGTAACGCACCCACGTGATCTAACTGAAGTGCGTAACTTGCTTTTTTCTCTTCTTCCTTTCGAAGGATTCCTTCGCTTTTTTTTTCTTTCGAGGTATTTCATTTGTCCCCCCCCCCACGGATGTTTTGCTAAACATTCGATTTCGGTTAATCAGACGAACCACATCGGATCGTTTTGAGCCAAGTCACTTTTTTTTTTGAATTTCAATAAAAACAATGATTTTTATACTTTGGCAAACTCCGGGTACCACAAAGAGATCAATTTTTTGTGCTATTTCGATAAATAAGTAAGCTCGCTTTTTTTGCATGATTTTCTTTTTGTTAGGGAATAAGATTGGAGGTTAGATCAAAATAAATAGAGATAGATGAGAAAACTTAGAGATAGATCGAACAGGTAGATAAATATACATTGAGTGTACAAAAAAAATTTTTTTTTCGAATTAATACTTTTGTTCTTTGAAAAAAAGATTGTTAATTACTATCAGAGGTAAATTTGCATGATCTAGAGAAAGATAAGTCTACAGGTCGATGTACAGTGAGAGATAGACAGACCCGTTATTTAAAGAACAACAACGGGGTTTGGGAAGGGGGCACCGCTACGATTTGAAAACATAATGCTTTCACATAAAAATGGACGCCATTTTTGTTATTTTACGACTTCTTGGCGTAAAATGGTGAATGACAAGTAAGCCAAACGACCGCCGTAGGCGGCTGGTTGTATATAAATAGAAAAAGATTGTTAATTACTGTCAGAGGTAGATACACATAGATCGTATAGGTAGATAGATAGATAGATAGACAAATGAAGAGGTCGATATAGTAGATGGACAGCAAGAAAGAGATATGCCCGTCATTTAAGGAACTTCAACGGGGTGTCAATGCAACCCCCCCCCCCTCCCACACACACCATGGTTTTGAAAAAACAATGCTTTCAAGTAAAAGTGGAAGTGTTTTTTGTTATTTTTCGACAAAATTTGCATGAAGGGCAAGCCGTTTGTGTCTCCCCTCCCCCTCCTTTAAAAATATTCCAAACGAAGGAACTGGAGATAGATCTAGAAAATATTTTATTTAAATTAATAATGATATAGATTGATTGATACCGCCACGAAACTTATTTAAGCAGCCGCCGAAGGCGGCAGCATTGGCGAAAAAAGGCAGATGATAATATTGATATATAGAAAAAAACATTGCTAAATTGTCTAAGCAGCCGCCGAAGGCGGCAACCCTGGCGTAAAGAGGCGGACCAGCTGGTCGCCGATGGCGGCTAGTTTAAAATATATTCACGAAAACTTTCAGAATTAAAATTTTTATATTTTTTATAAACTCTGAAATTAACTTTGGGTGTCATCTACCAGATGGGTGTCACCCGGAGCAAATCACCCCCTCTCAAAAACTTGGATTTAGAAAAAAAAAGCTTTTTTTTTTCTCTCAAGTTACAGCTTTCAAAAATTGAAAGCACACGATTTGATCAATATCTATTTGTTAAACACTAAAGGGGGGCAAATTACAGATAATCCTTTTCAATTTTTTTGAAAGGGATTTTTTTAAGTCATCTCACTTTTTAACTCGTAACTATTGGAAAATTTGATTTTTAAATTGAATTTCTAACGTTGTATGCGTCTAGGGTTTACAATAAAAAACAAAATACGAAATTTTCATAAAAGGGAATTAATATTGCAATCTCTGTTTAATGGTTTGCCCCCTTCCCTTGAAGGGAGAGAGGGGAGTACAATTAAAAAATACAATTAATTTTTTTTTTAATCCGGAGTCGGAGTCGGAGCTGGAGTCGGAGTCGGGCGTTTCAAAATCCAGGAGTCGGGGTCGGAGTCGGCCAATTTCCTTCCGACTCCGCAGCCCTGCTTTTAATTGCACTTTTACTTGGTTTTAAATATTTAAACTTCTCCTTTTTTACTATGTAAGAATGAGAACAAATCTATGCAGTTCTTACTCTAAAGGTTTTGAAATGATTGATAAACTAATATTAAGAACTATAAGCCAAGAACTCAATTAACACTAAATAACAAAGCATAATAATTGATTTCATGAAAAAAATAACAGTTTTTGCATATACAGCTCCCAGATTCGCAACGAACAATTACACATTCGAATTCCAAATAGCACACAATCATTTGTTTAACTAAAATAAGAGCCATATGAAAAACTATTTAATGTATTTTTACATGCATCAATTAGTGCATATTGCCCCTGAACCAGGCCCGTCACTAGGGGGGTTACGATGACAATCATCCCACCCGCCGTATTCAAAAAATAAATGTGTTTATGGTATAACTTGGCGTGGTTTTTTCTACCTTCCTATAAAATTTGTATCGAGTGTACACCTTCTGCCCTCCCCCCCTTGGAAAAATTCGAAAGGATGGACCAGCCATAAATGTCTGCAAGTGTTTTTGTTACAATCACAAGTGACATAAATTCGTTACATCGAGAAAGATATGATTTTCGATATAAACGGTTGTCTATGCTTTTTGGGAGACAAATCGAGGAAAAAGGCTCTAATTTTCATGTACAATTACTTTTTTTTTCTTTTCGTAGTTTTTCGAGCTTTTAGCGTTAGCTTATTTATGAAATGAACGCATTGCATAATATTCCAATTTTAACTAGATATGTCTTGCCCTCCTTTTTTTTTTTTTTTAAATAAAGGCCAACCTTTTCCCATTGATTAATGTCGGTGACACTGACACTTTTATTATTTTGTCGCATCAGACCAAATTCATTCAATAATAGTTTCTTTAAAAAAAAAAAAAAAGACCTTACAACTCAAGTACTATGAGTATTTTCAATGCAATAGAAGACTCATATCTATTCTGTCTAACGGCCTCTGAGAATGGTGGTACATTTTGTATGTTTTCAATAAATTCCTTTTCGAATTCAGAAGCTCCCAGTGGAATAAATGCTTATTTCATTTAACTGAAGAATTTTGGTGTGTTCAGGAATATAAAAAAGATAAAATTCTCCTGTGGCAAACAGAAAAAAAAATCACTCTTGATTTGATTCAGTTAACCTCTTCGTGCCCACTTGGTTTAAACGAGATAGTAGTTTTATTTCTCCTTTATGTAATACAGAGATTATGAAAGAAAAAAGCTTTGGAAACGATTGTAAATTTAGTTCAATTTATACACCAACTTTGAACCAACTATATTAAATAAAAAAAATGCATTCGATAACTGCATTATTTTCAATAGAAACATAAATAATCAAGGATTTTATCCAGATCTAAATCAGCATTCTGTACCTGCTTGGATTTTCAAACAACTAAATCTCTCCCTCATTTAGCTCGGACTAAAAATTATTTGAAATACAATCTGATAATGATAACAAAATGATATTTTCAGACCCTGCGTCAGTTTGAATGTATTGACCATGTTTAGTGAAGTTTGCCTAGAAGACAAAGTTAAACTTCAGATGTCTCATTCAGAATTATGATTCTGAGTAATATCCCGGACAGTACTAGGTTTGCAGTGCTGTTTGGGCAGTAGCGTAATTATGGGGTCTAGCGTCCCTGGCGAACTGAAGGAATTACACCCCTCCCCCTTCCAGAGTCGCCCACATGATAAGACACCGGAGGTTTTTTTTTTTTGGAACATTTTGATTAATTGATTTGACAAATAAAAGGCAGCATCATTGTAGTTTTTTTTTTCTTTTTTTTTTCTTTTTTAGAATTATTTTCAATGATGCCCAATTTTCCTCCTCAGTAGATGTTATGTAAGTGTTTAAATATTGTATACACTTTCTAGCTCTTTTTCTTACGAGGTTTTTATTTTACATTTTTAATGCATTTTTCAAATTTTATGATCAAAATAATAATAATAATAATAATAATAATAATAATCAGTCAAAATGCTGCCCCTCCCCCTGGCTGCTGCGCCCATGGCGAGAGCCACTCCTGCCAATCCCTAGTTACGCTACTGTGTCTGGGGGTAATCTGTTTCTCTTTACTAATAATAAAACGGAAAGTCTCTCTGTCTGGATGTCTGTAGGATGCCTGTGACGCGCATAGCGCCTAGACTGTTCGGCCGATTTTCATGAAATTTGGCACAAAGTTAGTTTGTAGCATGGGGATGTGCACCTCGAAGCGATTTTTCGAAAATTCGATTTTATTATTTTTCTTTTTCAATTTTAAGAACGCTTTCCGGAGCAAAATTATCATAAGATGGACGCGTAAGTTACGAAATTATCATGACGTGGAGTGGAAGAGCGAATGAACATAGCAAATTGGCAAGAAATTCGTCATCCATTATTTGTAAATTAACAGGCGAACCGAATGACCTTTTAATTTTCAACTACGGGCAAAGCTGTGCAGGTATCACTAGTAGTAAATAAAAGAAAGGTTTCAAAGAAATTCTGGAAGGACGTCTGTGGCGGACATACGTCAGGAAACCCCATAGCACCTACAGCCTTGAAATTTTGTACAAAATTACTTCGAGCCCCTAGGGTGTGCACCCGGAGTTTTATTTTTTTTTTAGTTCGAATTAGTTTTTTTGTTTCGTAATTAATTTTATAAGCTCAAATTTCGCGTAAATTGCAAAAATTACTTGCACATATTAATATTATATATCAGTGGAAAGGGTAGAATTTTCCGCGTTCTACGTAATTTGTTTCAATGCTCTAACTTAAATACAGCGGGAGTTATTTGCGTTTTAGCTCGAACTTTTTTTAGGCTTAGCTAAAATTTAGGCACCATTTTCTTCATTAAATTTATCAGTAAAAAGCAAAGGAATTGTTCCACAGTTTTTTTTTTTTTTTTTTTTTTGATGCTGCTAGAAAGAGCGGCTTTTTTTACTTCAGATCTAGCTCGACCTATGGTCGAAAAACTGAGCTTCTATCTCCAAAGGAAAAAAAGTTACAATCCGTTAAAAACAAAATTCGAATAATTTCATCTCCATTAAAATTATTGATGTTTTGTTTGGCGTTGCCATAGTTACGTCTTTTCGATTCGCATAATTCTTCTTTCTTATTCACAAGCTTTAAGGGTTTCGATTTTATCGAAAATCCTAGGCTCAACTCAATTCAAGCTTCGAGATAAAGAGCAAAATATATACGAATATGAAAGCGACTTTTCCAACGTACAAAACTACTGTTTTGCAATGCTCAGGAGCCCCTTATTCCTTACGGTTCTGCAAGCTGATATAAGTTATTTTGAAACCCGGGGAAGGGGTGTTTTTCGATCCAAAGGGAACTCAAAAATGAGGTTTTAATCTGTTTCTTTCTAACTGACGATTTGAATCTTTGCAAATCAATTAAGATTGGGAAGCTATTTTCGGGGCTGGTGAGCGTCAACGAGCAGGGGGCAGAGCCCCCTACTGTTGTAAAAATGTCTACGCTTTTGAAGATTTTGTAAACGGAAAAAAAATTTTAACAAATAAATTGTACGTATATGTTGAACTAAAATTCAAGGGATTAATTTTTAAACAAGTGTACATTGCAAAAAACAATTGTTGTTTTTATCAGGGTTGCGGAGTCGGAAGAAAAATTGCCGACTCCGACTCCTGGATTTTGAAACGTCCGACTCCGACTCCGGCTTTTTTATTATTATTTTTTTTTTTTTCAAATCCCCCTTCCTCATGGGAAGGGGGGGGGAACCCCTAAACAGAAATTGAAATATTAATTCCTTTTAAGAAATTTTCGCGTTGTATTTTATTGTAAACCTAAGATGTATACAACGTTAGAAATTCAATTTGAAAATCAAATTATCCAATAGTTGCGATTTATAAAGTGAGATTACTTAAAAATCCCATTTTAAAAAAAATGAATAGGATTAATTTGCTCCCCTTGAATATTTAACAAACAGATGTTGATCAAATCCCTTTCAATTTTTGAAAGCTGTAACTAGAGGGATTTTATTTCTTTTGCTATGTCAAAAAACTTTTCTTGACAGGGGGCGGTCTTCCCCCCCCCCTCCCGGGTGACACCCATTTGGTGTCACCCGGGTCCCTCAACTTAATCTCAGAGTTAATAAAAATTAAAATACTTTAATTCTAAAAAATTCCCCCAACAATATCCCCCTAATTTTTTTTTTTAAATTTCATCTTAAAAATTTCAACGAAAATATTGCACTATGTTGCGGGGAGAGGTTGGGTACATGTACTTCTGGAGCAAATTTTACCCAAAACGCGGCGGTATACAGTTTTGTACAAATAGCTTTTACTATAGCTACATTTCTTGACTCAGTTTTTAATTTACTTTTATTGGCAGCTTTAGAATTAACCTTAATAAGAAGATTTTAGGATTAACTACAGTTATTGAGTGTTGTAACGATGAAATCATGTACTGATTTTATTTTGAGAAATAACCAAGCTTTTTTAGATAAAGTCTTTAGATTTAAAAAAAAAAAAAAACATTTATATTTTATCGGATTTTTTGGATTTGTGCTTTCGGGTCAAGCCAAAACTTATTTGAATTTACCAAGCACACTCAGAAGTTTCCCGACTTGCTCAAGCGATTCATACATTCCTTTTACTATTTTATAACTCAGATCGAGGTTAAAAAAAAATATATTATTATTTTTATTTCAAAATGATTACTTTTAGGAAATGTTAGGCAACAAAACTGTTTGCTGAGAGTTGCTATCACTTAAATAAAGTTAAAAAATAATCAAACTAGGAGACAGTGTAAGTAGCTGGTACAGAAAGCTCAATAAACAATCAAGCCAGCTGATTGCCACAATGGCAAGCATCTTATTAGTAGTTTGTAATCAAATTAATAGGTAGTCAGTTTTATAAAATGTACAAGGAGAGTCAGTGAAAATTAAAGAAATAGAAAAACCCGGAGTCGGTATGTTTTCGAACGACTCCGACGCCTTTATCCCAAAATCAGTCTGACTCCGACTCCACAGCCCTAGTTTTTATAGTAATATACTGTTTTTTCTTACAGTTTATTACTGTTCTCTGCTAAATAATAGAGAAAAACTGTAAAACTGTTTTAGATTGCGCAAAACGGTGCGCAAAAGGTGTTTCTTATTATACGGGAAGTTTCAAAGAGAAACGAATGAGTTCAAGATATCGACACTCATGTTTGTTGATATTTCGGTTGTGCTGAGGCAGGACTGCTCAGCTGTAATTCAAGATAAAGGTAAGTGCTAGTTATATAATTCAGTCCCTTTTCCTCAAAATGTAGTTTTCTGTATCATCCAGAATGTATGTAAAATAAGTGTTTATTTTGAAATCATAATTCGTATTCTAATATTCGTTGATGTTGACTTTGCAATTTCTTTTAATTGCTAAGTTATAGCGATGACTTTATAGCAAAAATCCGAGTAGTTGTTGAGATTCTGGACATTTTATTGTGCGTAAGATAGTTTTTAAACATTTTCTGTAACTCAAATTAGATTTAAAAAGAAATCAATTATTTCTTGATCGTATTTAAAGTTATTAGAACATTACACTTCGTTTACGATTATATTTTGTGTTAGATAGGATGTTAGTACTAACATTTAAATCCTTAAGTTTTCTAGTAAATTTTTAGCGTTTTGGGATTGACTTCTTTCTTCTTTTTTTTTTTCTTTCTTATGTTCAGTTATAAATTCTTTAATAATTTGCATTTGACCATTTTAATGATAAACTTTACGTTATGCTTCAGTAAATTTTTTGTACTGTACATAATTTGATGAATAAAATGTAAATAAATAAATAAATAAATAAAATAACAACGTGACCGAGAGAGATGCAAACAATATTAAGTTTACTGATATTTTTTGCTGAAGAATTTGCCACTCTGGAAGTATAATACTCTGATGTCTAAGCGACTCAAAATTCTCTGAACTCTGGAGCCAGCTTTCATACCTATCGATCAAAACTAAAATAATAATAATTAAAAAAAATCATCGATGAAGCACTCCAAAAAAACTAATAAAAAGTAAGCATCTTATGACACAAACACAAAACGCTTGTCTTTTAAAAGTTTTATATTTGCGTCAGCAGGAAATTAAAGTTTTACTTCAATAAATATGCACTAGTACCATTGAAACTCGTGAAGATAAAAATAGTTTTAGAAGCTATATTCAAAGACAATTGATAAGAGGTCACGGGAAGTCTGACCTCCCAAAAATTGCCATATTGGGAAAACTTTGGTGATTCGGCAAATTTGGGGGCATAATTGCAATTTTCGAATGCTCGAATGTTCAAATTTCATCAGATATTGTACTTTATTGTGCGTACTTAATGTGTGCATTCACCAGTAATTTATTAATCTGCAAATATGTAAATTCCATTCAACAAATTGAGATTATACGCCTTCACAAAATATTTAACTTCGGGCCGTGCTTGGCTACATTTTAAATTTTTCAGCATTTCGTTTCTGATTTGGCAGTGTTGTGTTCTCGTCAAAACTAAAGCTTTTCAATTTAAAATAGAATCTTTATATTATTATGCATTGTTTGTCATATTTTATTCGCTTTGAAGGACATGCTCATTTAGAAAAGTAGATGCTCGAGAACTAAAGTACAACCCTAATTGTTTGAAACTCTTGTAACCTTGAATTCGTCAATTTCCTTACATTTTAACTTTTAAACTACTATCTCAAAAAGAGGATTAGTTAGTTTAATGTGCGTCGGTGTGGATTTCCCAATCATCGTTCATCCCAGCCCACAGCCTATCCAGCCGTTGAGTCTTGAAGTTTGGCATCAACGTGTTAATGATGAAGACAAAAACTATATTATAAATATTGAAAAGTGTAATTCTATACTTTACTCTCTTTCACTGCATATAAAAAGTTAAAATGTGTCAGATTGTTATCCGTGTAACGTAGCGAAAAATCGGAGATTCAAGGCAAAGCCGGGTAAGGTATTTTGCATTTAAACGCGATGGGTTCCTTAGCAGTTGAGTCTTTGGGTGGAGCGGGGGAGAGAAAGTTATTTTCACAATAATAGACGATTTTTCAAGAAAGTCTTCGGTTTATTTCGTAAAGAAGAAAAGTGAGGTTTTCGAATACTTTGTCAGGTTTCAAAAGAGAACAAAGAGATTAGCGGGAAAGAAAATAAAAGCAATCCGATCCGATAAGGGAAAGGAATTTCTGAACTCCCGGTTTGAAATTTACCTAAACGATCGAGGCATAAGAATCGAAAAAAAAAAACAAATCCTCCAGTTAACAAAGTAGCGTCATAGAACACTATAACTCAACATTACTGAATGGAATTAGGAAACTTTTTATATGAGTCGGGTTTGCCTCGGCAGTTCTGAGCCGAAGCAGCAATGTGCTTCCACTACTTACGAATAGCGCGGTTTTAAAAGGAAAAACAAAAACCTCTTTTGAGCTTTTTGGAGAAAGAAAGTCATCTATTAAACACTTCCGTGTCTTTGGCTCTATTTCGTATATTGACTTCCAAAACAGAAAATAAACAAATTGGATATGAGAGCTAAACAGGGAGTCATGGAAGGATATGCGTTTCATACAAAAGGTTAATTTGGGATCTCGAAAATCACAAAGGGACAGAAACTCTTAATGTTAAATTCGATGAAAATAAATTATGGGCAAAAAAAAAAATCCCAGAAACGGTAAACAGAAGGATACAGTTTTATTTCACCACCTGAGTAAATCTGAAGTAGAGGAAGAAATCGAAGAATATCCTGAAAATCATAAAGTACCATGTAGTGAAATTAAATGGGTTAAAGAAATACCAAGGCAAACAAGAGAATGCAGGGATATGTACTATTCTATCGACGCGAGGATTCTAAAGTCCGAATACATTCAATCGCGAAGCCGAGGTTTATCGTTCTGAAAATAACATTGAATGTGAACCAAAATATTTTGATTTCATTTGTGATGATTAGTTCGAGAAAAGCATCAGGTTCTGATGAAGATAAGGGGGATAATTTAAGTAAGCTAGGAGCTAACATTTCCGAAGCTGTAATTCCTTCGAATCTGAAACAAAGTTTTAGAATGGCAGAAAGTGAAGATTGGCAAAACGCAATGGCTCAAAAAATTCAGGTAATCTGAGAAAGAAACGTTTACGAATTGGTTCCACTACCTGAAAATTTTAGAAAGAAAAAACGGCATAGATGGGGTTTTTTGATTTAAAAACAAAAGAGCAGAGTGAAATAATGCGCTTCAAGGCCAGACTGGTAATTTTAGGTAACCACCAGGTATGGAGGGATACTTTTCGCAGATGTTCTCTCTAGTAATTTAAAATACTCTGATTGAGGCATTCTTTTCAATTTTTGTGTATAAGCTACATTGGGTCCATTTACAAGTAGATATTTGCAATGCGTATCTATATGGGAATTCAAAAGAGGAGATTTATGAGACAAACCTGAAGGGTTTGTCGATCCCTGAAATCTAAATTTTATCTGCAAATTGAATAAATCATTGTACGGATTGCTCCAATACGGCCGTAATTGGTTCCGTGAAATTGACGGATTTTTTTTTTTTTTTCTGTATTTCAGAAACCACTATAAGTGCATTTCTTTTCATGGAAGATAAAATGTAAGATATTACATTCTTTTTTTTTTCTTTTTTGAGTTATTATGTAAAGTGTCCAGATTAGGGTCTGCTTTAATTAGACATTAATAAACACCGTTACAAACGCGTAGTTTGCAGTTTGCTGCCAAACAATTTTTTTTCACCTTAAAGAACATATTTAGCGCTTAACTGGTTCCTAAAATAAACAGTTCAATTACAATTTGGTATATGTTAAGCGGTTTCAAAATAAAAACAACTCCCAAGGCAACCTTTATTTCAGATCATTCAGAGTAATAATTTAAATTTTAATCATTTTAGGGCGTATTTTTATACTTACGTAATTTGATTTTCCAATGTATGTTTTTTGGTGTCCACAAATTTTATGAGATTTTAAAAATTTTTATTTTGACAGATGCTTTTATAATATAAGCCCTAATTTTTAATAGTCTGAATGTTTCGTAGTTCGAGTAGCAAAACCAATTTTTAACTTCCATTACTAGTACTCATAAACGTGACAGATTTTATTATACCGAGTAAAAAAATGTTTCTGTTTCGTAGCTCTAGAATTTTGAACCATCGATAGGGGGGGGGGCTTTTGCATAAAAATTGATAACTGTTTAATTTATGGTTTACTGATATTAATTTTACTGTACAAATCATTCATAAAACCGTATACTACTGTTACTTTTATGGTGCAGTACAGCTGATTTCACAGTATATTACTGCTAACTTTACAGTTTGATACTGTTAATTTTACAGGGCAATTCCATTAAAAAACAGTATATTACTGCTAATTTTACATATTATCACTGTTAAGTTTACAGGCCCAGTCTTTCATAAAACAGTATATTACTGCTAATTTTACAGTTGAATACTGTAAATTTTACAGAGTAGTTCCATTAAAAAACAGTACATTACTCATAAAATTTTACAGTTAATCATTGCTAATTTCACAGGGCAATTCCATTAAAAGACAGTATATTACTGCTAATTTTACAGTTCATCGCTGTAAACTTCATAGTAAAATTCTGTTATAAGACAGTATATTACTGCAAATTTTAGTTTAGAACTAAATTTTAGTTTTTCTTTGGAACCTCAGCTGCCAGTATTATACTGTAAAAACAACAGTTCTTTTTTTTTTCCAGTGCAGAAAAATGTTTGAGGAGTATGTTAAATATTCCCTAAGTACTCATGACCTATATTTGATGAACGTTTATTTTTAACAATTAAGTCAAAACCAAAAGGAAAATTCTGGTGCAAAAGAGAGAGAGTACAAAAATCCTAACTGAGGAAGTTAAAGTTCCATGTTTGACAACACTGTCTGGTGATTGGGGATAATTAGAGATTTAATATTGCTGGATTAGCTCAGAAAAAATAAGATACATTTTTTTAAACAGTAGCACCCTCCTGATATAAAAGAAAAGCATGAAAATATCAACTGAATTATTCAAGACTGGTTCCTGCTGTAACTTCGTAAGAAATAGCAAGGAAATAAAATTACACTTCATGCTCATGTCCCCCAAAAAACATTTTATCTATTTTAATAAAACTTCTTGTAATCAAATCCACTCCTCCAACTTCTCATCACGAAACTGCAAGGCGGTCAGTACTTGTGGAAACTGTAAGAGAACCATCCATAAACATTACTTCTGCTCTGCGGTCCCAAGCTGAAGAAAGACTGGCAGAAAGATTTTATAATCTCTGGGGAGGGAGGACACTGTTCCTCAGGTTGGGAAAGACGCAGGGAATGGGAAGTATGCCAACTATGTCAACACGTCTACCAGCGAAAGGAATGTGTCCTTTCTTATTTGCCGCTTGGATGCAGGCACTGATAATAACCTTGAAGAAACTTGTTTGATTACAGGATGGTACTTTTTTATAGCAGCCTAAATAATTCTTTTGTCTCCCATTTTTTCCATAATTTTCCTAAATCATTATAAATATAAAGCCCAATTTAATATTTTCACTTACCGTACTTTTTTTATAGCAGACAAAATAAATCTTTTGTCTCCCATTTTTTAAATAATTATCCTAAATCATTATAAATATAAAACCCAATTTAATATTTTCACTTACCGTAACTTTTTATAGCAGCCTAAATAGTTCTTTTGTCTCCCATTTTTTCCATAATTATCCTAAATCATTATAAATATAAAGCCCAATTTAATGTATTCAGATTACTACACTCTATGTCAAAAAATGCAACAGACAGGAAAATGTTTATGAAAAAAACACCCATTTTAACGCAATATAGTTGTCAAAGGTTGAACAGAAAATGTGGTTCTGCCATACAAAACAGCAGAGGAAAACAATTACGACTAGATTTCAAACAAGAACTAATATTAAATTACAAATTTTTAGAAAAAAACAGACTGAAATCAATCATGGTTGCGAGAAGCAATCTCAAACTTTTTTTTAACCCTTAAGGGCACACCTCATATTAAAATGAAACTTGCGCGTCAGGATACATATAAAAATAATAAACATATTGATTTTTTTTCTTGATAACGAGAGATATGGAGGAAAAAAAGAAATGTATGCTTATTTTATATAAACGAAACTTTTAAAAACCAATTTCTGACTGTCTGGCTCCAAATTTGAAACAAGCATTCTTAATGTCAAACGAAGATGATGGTTATTGCATGCGCTTATCACACGTTCTATAAATAAAATTAAATAATGACTGACCTGCCGGAGTTTGAAAAAGTCATAATTTTCGCAATGCGATGCGTTGGCTGCTCGGTGATGAAAACAGCATTTTTTAAAATATTTTTAAGGCGTTTTTTAAATCAGTGTACACGATAACTTACACGAAATCCTGCACCGTAAAGTGGGGCTACTTGAGCCTCCAGGGGCTACTTGAACCCATGAGAAAAAGTGTTTAAAATCTGTCCTTGTCCTAGATAACTCAATGCATAAACTTAAAAAAGCTTTCTCCATGACAGATAGCAGTACTAGGTAGAGGCTGGAGCATAAAACAATGTTTCTGATACTCCCGCCTTTTTCTGATTGGGCTTATGATTGCACATTGTCTAAACAGTTGTTTTTTGTGTCTGCAAACTTTCACATGTAAGTAAACGGAAACATCTGATATCGTCAAAATCAAGTTTGTTTTATGTTTGCATTCCATTTCTTAATAAAATAACAGTATTTTAAGGCTAGAACTATGTAATTAACACAGTAACTAATATAAGTTGGTAAAAGTGTACTGGTTGCCTTAAAACGGGGCTACTTGAACCCAGCATTCAAACAGCCCCAAACCACACTTCACCACTAAATTATGTTAAGTAAGGTTTGTAATCTTTTAAAATAAAGAGGTTAGTTACTATTTATACCCGTTTTTTGAAGATCTGGGAAAAAAAGGGGTCCGAAAGTAAAAGAATCCCTTTTGAAGTAGGAAATAATGCGGATTATTAAGAGAAAAAATTACAGTTGTGTCCAGATTCCGGAAAAATGCAATTAGAGAGTGGCATCAGCCCATTTTGACTTAAGTGTATCAACTCTAAAAAGGAAATTAAATGATCATTCACAAAACAAGCCTGGGAATCCTGTAGTATTTAGTAGCTAGGAAGAGCAGGTATTAAATAATATCAGAGAAAAAAAATCCACCCAAGTCATTAAATTGAGGGGTTTTCATTCTTTCTAATGCTTAAATAATGAGCATTTCAATTGTTTATAGCTGTAGTTAGATTGTTTCTATTTGAGATATTATGTTTGCCTGAAAACATGTTTTTATGCATAAGTTGATTTTATATTACTTTATATAAATAATTTGCAATTTATATGCATAGTTTGCTCACTAGAATGTACGTTTTGAGTTTATTTTTCAAAATCATTGGTCCTCCTTGATACCACCACCTATTTTACAGATTTTTCTAATGGATTTGCTGAGTGGAACCATGTAGCTCCAGCGCGGGGCGACTTGAACCCATTTTTTTTAAATAGAAAAAAAATAGTATATAAAGAGTTAAAATTGTTGTTTAAAAACGGCTTTAAGTGGTAGCTTAACGGCTGAAAAGTGGTAAAAACAAAGTTATGAATTCAAGTCAGTATTCTACAAGTCATGCTGGTTCATTTCAAGCATAGCCATGTTTACTTACAACTAACTAGACCATCATCAGGATGAGAACTCCATACTTAACTCATTACAATTCGAAAAATATTATTATTTCTTAAGTCAAATTTTATTCAAAAATTCATAAAAATATGTGATGCTATTGAGATCTAAACTTGAAGACTTTTCACAAACGAAGATAAAATACACACACATTTTTAAGAATTAAGAAAAAAACATTATACGTTTTCTGAGAAATTTAAATTTTAAATTCAAATTTCATTTTTTAAAAATGAAATTTGTTATAAAATTTGTCATGTTGCATATCATATTAAACAATTAATGTACTTTAAAATGCTTTTACCAAGTCTTTCTATCTATATTTGGTGCTGAGTTATCATCTATTTCATGTTCAAGCATCCATGAAAAAAAGAGGGTTTTTCTAAAAATCAAAGTCACAAAAATAAAAATAAATAAATAAAAGATTTAAAAATCGAAAATTACTTCAACCTTTGATTACCTCAAAGTTCGCAATCGATGAGCCAAATTTCAACGAAATAAAAAAAGGTGAGGGAAAACAGTTCTCAAACTTAGGATCACTTTATTAGAAATGACGTTCCAATAGTGATCTCTGAAGTGAACTGAAGAGGAACCTTGCTAAGGAGAGCGGAATCTTAGTGGAGTGATTCCATTATACTACCTGGAAAAACGAGAATAGATTTAAAGTATTGTAATATTCAGTGTTCCAATTTCAGAAATTCATTTAATTGTTAATAGCTGCTGTATGTGGAAGATTAACAGTTGCAAAAATAGAAACCTTGCAGACTGAATGGGACACGCTGTACATGTTTATATTCTATGAATATATATTATTTTGAAACGTCAAACTATACAGCTATCAGGTACCCGCTGACTATTTAAAGTTACAGACTAAATTTAGAATTCAATTTTAACCTAAAAGCTGAACTGGTCCAATACCATCATAATCCATCATAACGTACTATATATCGATTATACCTACCTTACCTATTAGATTATGCTACCATCGATTACCATTACCAATTGATCTTACAGCATTTAACTTCATTTAATGTTAATTGACCAGTAGCAGTGAATATTATTTTAGGCGAAATCTAGATTTGTGTATAGAAAGTGTAATAGCCTTTTTCCAAAACGTTTGTTGAAAAACTGGTTGCTTTTCTGAGCATTCATTGTTACGAGTTAGTTGCTCTTCTTAACGATCTAAAATATTGAGAGGCATATTGTTTTGTTGAATAAACAGGGTACTGATCTTTTTTTTTTTTTTTTTCGAGTTTTATAGCTCGATCACATATAGCTATATCACAGATTTTGTTGAAGAATGTTTAACTATTTAGAAACTACAAAACCACCCGTCAAGGTGTGATGGGTGAAAATTTCTTCCCCATTCTAACGAAGCAGTCGCCTGTTTGGTGATATTTCGATAGTTGAAATTTTACCCCTGACACCAGAGGATTAACCCTAAACTCCAGTAGATAGCGTCAGGCTGTTGACCACTTTTACGTCTCTTCATTCCCCTGAAATGAGTCTTACCAGAAAAACAGTTAAGTGACTGGATTCAGTTCGATCTTCTCAAAATAAAGCATTTCCCAGCATGTCAAACATTACCAAAAAATATTATTAAATTATCATGCCGTGGCGAGAGTCATTGCTGGTGACGTCAGGAGCTTTACTCGATCAGTGAATTCGCTATTACATATATGAGGAAAAGTTGTTTTCTCAAATCCACGGTTTGCTTTCCCATCTGAGTTGTTGCAAATCTTGGTTGCTATCATAAGAAACTGGCTGCATGCCAACTTCCTAAGAAATAGGTTGTTTCCTGAAATGATATTTGCTGAGATGTTAGGACTTTCCATATTATCTTGCATTTCCTGAGCTCATAATTTGCAATTCTACATTAATTTCACTACAGTTTATCTTCATTCGAAGTAATCCTTTCCTCTGTTTTCCGAAATCGAGTTTTAAACCTTATATTATTCCACGCTCCTTCCAAAAACCTAACTGGCGTTACCCTAAATACAACTCAAGAGTTCGGCGCAGAACAAAATCTCTCTTATCCTCATACAGCAAGTTATTAAACTATTACGCGAGGCAGAAAAGATAAGTTTCCCGACCGAAGTGAAAATGAATCATTTCCCCTTGGCCAACTTCCATTCTGTAAAACACATTCTCTCGCTAATAACAACATTCTAAGCAAGCCTTCACAGTTCCTGCTTCCAGGGACTGTCTGTTGGGAGGTTACATCCATCCCAATTACTTCCAGCTCAGTGTCTTCTCGTTCTTGGTCAGTGGAGGGAGAAAAATGTTATGACTTTACGCCCCCACAGAATTACAAAGGAGAAGGACAAGAACGTGTGAGTTCTCATCTTCGATGCTTGGATACCATAGAAGTTTGATCTATTTCATTCGAAGGAAGACATAGTAGATATCAGAAATCATATTTTTAGATCAAAAATTTTCAGTGATTATACAAAAACAGTAATAGCAAGAAAGCTTAAACCTTCAGGGAGACTCAGCTAGCGTAACTAACTTATTTCCGACATTGCGTTTTTAATCATGTTAAAACCCTTATTTTTAAAATAGGAGGGGGGGGGGAGAAGAGATTTACTAGGTCAGTCTTATAAAATTAAAGATTGCAAAGCTTTGTTTTTTACTTCCTTTTACAAAAAAGGAAGGTATTGTATTCGTGAAAAAAAATTCAGTTAAAAATCGGCCTTAATTTCCATTTTGCTCACCCCCAAATGAATGTTGATTCTATTTTTCAACCCGACGACACGTGGATATGTCTAGGAACGTACAGACACCCGAAATATCCATTTTGACGATCCCCAAGTTAATTACAACGAGTTTTCTCGTGACGTCTGTATGTACGTCTGTGTATATGTATGTCGCATAACTCAAGAATAAACTGTCTTAGAAAGTTGAAATTTGGTATTAGACTCCTAGTGGGGTCTAGTTGTGCATCTCCCTTTTTGGTGCATTCGGATGCTCCAAAGGGGGTCTTTTGCCCCATTTTGGGAGGAAATCATTTTTACTTTCGATGTAAACTCAAGTGGTGTTATAATTTGGCGGACACTTGGCGATATATCGCCAGTCTTTTGGTCGCCAAGTTTTGTCGCCAACTTGGCGACAATTTTGACGATTTTTTTTTTTTAAATGGTTTTAATTTGACCGCTGTTGGTGATATTTAGAGAGTAAACACTATTGAATCACATTAAAATTATCAGTAATGGGAAAATGACATTAAATTGGAGTAAAAGGAAGTCATGTGATGCACACATCAGCTCGTTTAACATGAATTTTAGCTTTT
This sequence comes from Uloborus diversus, assembly GCF_026930045.1. Lineage (NCBI taxonomy): Eukaryota > Metazoa > Arthropoda > Arachnida > Araneae > Uloboridae > Uloborus > Uloborus diversus. Next base: position 53,552,260 of record NC_072736.1, read on the forward strand.
TGTTCCTCAATACTCGAAGGCGCTAGTAAAAAATTATATGTGAACCGCGCGCTTAAACCTATCTATTGTTTCCACTAGTATTAAAAAAGCTTTACTTCATTTTAGATTAGATCAACAAATAATTTGAAAAACTAACCAGTCAGCAACCGTAAACAGGAAAAAAAATATAAATTAATTTGAATTTTGACATCCGGAATTCAAATTATGTTTTTTGCAATCACGTGTGTGTGTAGGCGTGTGTGTTTTTGTCCGTGTGCTGGCGTGGGTGTTTTTGTCCGTGTGCAGACGTGTGTGTTTTTGTCCGTGTGCAGGCATGAGTGTGTGTGTATGTGTGTAGGCGTGTGTGTTTTTGTCCGTGTGTTGGCGTGTGTGTTTTTGTCCGTGTGCAGGCGTGTGTGATTTTATCCGTATGCAGGCATGAGTGTGTGTGTTTGTGTTTGTGTGCAGGCATGAGTGTGCGTGTATGTGTGTGTTTGCGTCTGTGTGCAGGCATGAGTGCGTGTGTTTGCGTCTGTGTGCAGGCATGAGTGTGTGTGTTTGCGTCTGTGTGCAGGCATGAGTGTGTGTGTTTGCGTCTGTGTGCAGACATGAGTGTGTGTGTTTGCGTCTGTGTGCAGACATGAGTGTGTGTGTTGGACATGGACGCAACCTGGAGACTTTGCCCGCTGGAGGAACAGCATCGGGAGGGGCCGATCGACGGTGGTGCTGCGGAGGGAAGCAAGGGGAAATAAAATCGTAGGGGGGAATTCAAAACAGTTAAGTGAGATTAATAAGCAATGTGATTGGTCAATAATAACACATAATTCTATCTAAAACAATTCTAACTTTTTACAGAAACTTTTGAGCGCAACTGTGGTATTTTCTTCTTCTAAAATAGTAGTATTGCAAAAAGGGTATTGGTATAAGTTTCTTTCTTTTTTGGTAAATAAGTGTAGATTTATTGAAATTAATAAAAAAAATCGAAGAAAGCTCTTTAATTACTTAAACTACATTTAAAGTTCAAGTACATACATAAAATAAAAAAGATTCATTTTCTTTAATCCTGAGATAAAATAAGCTGTCGCGCAAATTGCTGCAAGCATTTTTTTTCTTTTTTCTTTTTATCATGCTTTGTCTTATTTTATTGCAAAACATTTTCTCCCTTTCAGTCTGCGGCAAGGACAAACACAAAATAAAATAGCTGTATACGACCCATGGACCTTAGGTTGTCGACTGCTGAATTACACAATGAATCATCTAAATTATCAAAACGCTCCAGTAAAACACTTTTCAGCATCTTGGTTTAACTAAAGTGAAATAGCCATTTGCAATGAACTTAATGCCTAACATAACAAATATTTTCCTGGAAATTAATTCAACGATAAAAAAAACTAACATAAAAACGTATTTACAAAACTGCATTAAATCCTGAAATATGGAAGCAAAATTTCAAAACTCAAACCCCGCATTAACTTTTTGAAGCAGGTATGCGCCCAATAACGTCTTCGCCAAATGAGTTACCGGACATTACGTTCGCAAATGCTTAAAGCTATGGGCGTAGACCCATTCCGAATAAATGACAGCCAAGGCAATTCTAGTGGGAGCAATTGAGCTATGTTTTTATTGCGAGAATTCACGCCAAGGCATCATCATTAGCAGCATCCTTTGTTCGCAAGTGTCAAAAGCTTTTTTGCTTTATTTTACATCAGTAATGATTTTTGCGGTTTAAATATTCATGAGAAATATTTTGGCGCAAATGAAAATAAAGATATCGGGTTTTTCACGGCTGAAAGTATTTTTAATGCGAAATTTTTTATGGTTTAACATAAGAGGGGACGCATAATTGCCATCATGCGCAAGGGAAAATATTTGGCCATTCAGCTAAAAATAACCCTAAAATTATCTATTCCTACTAAAAGGATATTTGCAGTTGATTTGTAAATTAATGTTCATACTTTATTTCGTTTAAGCTTTTAGAATTATTAATATTATTTTTTAACCATACTGTTTTTCCGTAAATTATGAAAGCCCTTTCTGCTTTTAATGTTTTATTCTTTCTTTAGAACTAGCTGCATTGCCCGGCTTTGCACGGTCTACCTTGAAAAAAAAATTATGTCAACGCATGTTCAACAATCAGGCTTCAATTAGAGAAAAAAAATACTACAAAATTTCCCGTCAAAGTAATCATTCTCGAAGAAAAAACGTCAAATCAAAAGTTCTCAAAAATATTAAACGCAACGCTCCATAAATACAACTAAAATCCTTAAAAAAAAAAAAGAAAAGATAAATCGCCAAATAATAATCAAAAGGGGAAATTTTTACCTCAAAACAAAAACAAAATTTTATTCAGTCACAGCCGAGAAAAAAAAAAAAAAAAAAAGTGGTAACCTTCTGAACGCTAATTTAAAATGAGATCGTACAAACCATAATTTTCCGATTTAAAATTTCTGTTCCATTAGGCTTAGTAGTGCTTTTTAACTTTTTCCCGGTGATTTTGCAGCATTTTTTTTTTTTTTTTTGGAAATTCGAAGGAAATGAATGAACTCAATGGGTGTTTGGCGCTTTCGAATGGCACCAAAATCGAATTGATCGGATAATTATTTCGGATAGAAAGAACCATTTAATGTTAAGGGCTTTAAAATTAAAATTCGAACGGTTCGATTCTTTTTTGGCGTCCGAAAAACCCCCTACGTTGCTTTTCGGATGCCCAAGTACCTCCCTGCCAAATTTGAACCAGATCCGACGTAAACTGTGGATACACACAAACACACACACACACACACACACACAGATATATATATATATATATATATATATATATATATTCTCTGTTTTATTTATATAGTAGATAGTTTATCTGCAGTTTAAACAGTAGTTTTAAGCAGTGACTGCAACTGGGATCAGAGGCGAATACAGACTACCATTTTTGGATGGAAGCCGTAATGTGGAATAAACCCTTAATGGGATTTAACAATTAACTTGAGCGGATTAAACAATCTAATTTTGTGAAAAAACCGATAGTTTCACAGGAATCTTTCATCGAATTGATAATGTAAAAAATACTGTAAAAGCACTTATTTTCGCGATTTTCACAGGGCCATTGTAATTGTGAAAATTTCAGCCTCGCGAAATATTTTTTTAGGAGGATTTTTCAACTTTTGGTTCTGTTCACATAAAATTCGTGACATTTTCAACTCGCGAAATCCCCACTATCTTCTTTTTTTCGAAAATAAAATGTTTTACAATATTGAAAGTACTTCGAACAAGTTTTCGGATTTAATTCTGTATAGTAAGTAACATACCCATAACATAGTAAGTAAGCCATACTTAGAACAGTATGTATGACTTTCTGAAATATGATTTTCATATTTCCTGGCAATAACTTCTTAAACATTATTTTGAGTGATATTCAACTTGCCTACTTAAATTCATGTAACATTAAAAATATATATTTCAAGAGCGACGTTATTGGTTGATATTTGAAATTACCTTTCCTTTATCGTTGAGGCCTTATCTACTAATTTTGCTGTAATTGCATAGCTATAAATCCCAACGTCAACAACTTTATTTCCGGAAGCCGAATTCAAATGCTAAACACAGATCCGGGAGCTATTGTTTTATTACATTAATCAGAAAGCTTTAATAAGCGTGTCAAAACTCTTGTCTTATCATCAAGAGCTTATTATTAATGAGCTTAACTGGATTAATTTGCAATACTCCCAAGGCAATAATAAGATTAATCGTTGCTAAAGAGATGAATGACTACAGCAAAGAATTTCTGTCGTTTACATTTATAAGAACAATAGGAGTACTTCGATTAATTTTTCAACAATATTTTTATCATGCTGAGAAAATGTGTGACTCCGGAAGTGATATATTTGTAATTTTTTAATGGTTTCGGTAAATATCTCTAACCATGAAACAACATTAGAGATACTACCTAGCTAGATTCTCGCTTGTCAACATTAAGTATTTTAATTAGCTATCATTCATTTCTGCATGTAGTCATTCTTACAACCTAAGGTAAACAGACCAGTAGTGACCAGTGCTTCAGTAGTGTTCAGTAGTGGCTACTTCAAGGTTTGATACACACTAGTAGTTACCACAGTGAAGCATAATTTTAACTGTGGGTCTACACAATATTAATTACACCTCTTGAAACTCAATGAGCGTATAATAGCCCAATCCTTTTCAAATCCTCCCAATTTCTAAAAATGCCAAAATTTCAACTTATTCAATGTTTATCAATTTTTCCCAAACCTCAAAGTTGATCCAGTAGTGACTACTCCAAAATCTGAAAATTTCAGTAGTGGATATTTGACATCCTCCCATCCGAAGAACTTACCTTACTTCTTTAAATTCAATAACTGATGAATAAAATTGATTCAATATGATAGTTACATTAAATTCCAACAAAAAATCACATTATTATTGTTAATTTATTTCTTCAAATTACATAAGTAAACTTAAAGTGCTGTTTTACATTAATTAATCTCAGTTGCATTGTCCAAGTGGATCAAGACCCTCCAACTCTCAAACTGCAGAGGTGCTAAAATAATTTGAAACACATCTTCCTAAATAACTAAAAATGCATTTAAATAACGATTTCTTTCTAATCTTTGACACTCAAGCCGCAACCTCTGAATCTACAAGTGATGAAGTGGCAATTGATCGAAGATAGTGAAAGTTTCCGGAAGACTTCTAACAGCATTGCGGAGCGGAACTTTAATTAGTCACAAAGAACGTTCTTTAATGTGTATAATTATCCCCAGATGAGATATGCGAGAGAACGCTAATCGCTTTATAAATACTTCCTGAGCTAGTTCAACTTTCCATTTGGATATCAAGATGTCTCCAGGATTAGTTTGCGTGGGTATGTTTGTGGCAGATTAAACGACGAGTCTCACTTGATTACTTGGGACGAAGATTTGGCGAAATTTAATGACACGCTGTTAGGTCGGTAAAACATCGTCGCTTGATATCCATTTAAAGCGCATTAACCGATTCTATTACTCTGTTGTTACACTGTATTTGACAGGAATTCTCAGTGGCTCCTAATAATTTACACATCAAATGTACCGTTATATGGCCATATTGAGCTCAAAAAAGCACGATTTTGAAAAATCAAGTTTTTGCAATCATATTAGTAATGGTAAGTGGGCTAAATAAGGCCATTTTGATTAATAACGCCATCTCCCCGGTTTTTTGATGAAGTTCTTTCCAAAATTCGCTAAATAGAGACTTTATTGTCGTTAAAAAGCCAAACTAATGATAAAATGTTATCAGTAAGAGGTTTTTAATCACCAAGCAACAGTATAGTAAAAGTTATTACACAAGAATGTCGTCAAAATTACCTGATTTTATTTTACAGTAATTTTTGTTTCTATCATGGTTCGCTGTAGTTTACAAATACAAAAAAAGTTGTTTGTTGCTCTTGAAGTATAATTAATGTTGTTGGTGAATTTAAAAAGAAAAATGTCATTGTGTACTGTCCGTTCTCCGTGTGATTTGATAACCTAGAATTGGTTATCGAACCTAGACTGTGGTCCAATAAGGTCATTATTTGAGTCATTAAGACACTGGAGATCGAAAGGAGGATATGATCTTACGCTAAATATTATGCACATATACGTACAAGCTGTGAGCAGAATTGACCAAAAAACAGAAAATAACGAATCAAATGTATATCATATACATTCGAATCTCGATAATTTGAAGCTAAGTATTCAAACATTCCTTAATTTCAAAGTTTTCATTGGGTCCCAAACTCTTGAGACTGTTGTGGAAACTTCTCATAACTGGAACTGCCAATAACTCGAACGTTTTAGCCGGTCACTTGGGACTTCGAGTTATCGAGAGTTGACTGTAGTAGATATCATAGCATGATGTACTTAAAATAGTTTTTTGATACAATGTTGTCTTATTAACGTGTGTGAAACCGCGGTGCACAGCAATAATTAAAAAAAGGAATATGAATAAATAATAGATTAATTAAACTCGTACCACATGTTATTTTCTTTTTACTTCATAGTTCCTTTCTTTTCATAAATGTAACAAAACTAACAAATACTGTTATAATGATGCAAAACAATTTTTAACAAAACCAATAACGATCAATAATCCGATTAATATTCATCCTTTTCAACTCTAGACAAGTTTCACTCATAAAAGTTAATCATGAAATAAATCTATATTCCAGTTAAATTTTCCATTAACATTTCAGAAGATTAGGCAATTCTGAGCCTTAAAATATCGGATTAACTTTCAACTAAAATAGCGTTCAGAAGCATACATGTCAGACACGTCTAGTATCTTCAAAGTGAATGCTGATAAGTTTGTTAAGATTAAGCCATTTCGGGCTCCTTATCTGTACTTCATGGAGAAATTATAAAGGAAAAGACCATTTTGCGCAACCTCAAAGTAGGAGCAATCTTCAAAGCGAATTTTTCCAAAGTGGTTTAAATTTGTTTTGGGAAAATGCTGTTGAACGGTTTTGATAATCCTAAGTTGTTGTAGTAGCTTAAGTAGAAAACAAACAATGATTAGAGTTGGCACGTGTAGAAATTATTTTATGTTGCGGATAAAATTAGACTTTGTAAAGTGCTAATTCCTATTCATTTAGTTTTGATAAAACTAAATTAACTAATTATGTTCATTTTCCTTCAAAGGATTGATACTACGTTGTACTGAAATTATAGTTAATTTGTGTAGCAAGTTCTTCACAGGCGAACTCATCAAATATGAAATATATTTATTTATATGCGTGTATTTCTTAACTAGTGGTACCCGCACGGCTTTGCCCGTAATAGAAAATTAAAAGGTCTTTTGGTTCGCCTGCATATTTACAAATAATGTATGGTGAACTTTATCGCCAATTGGCTTATGCCCATGTTATGGTTCCACGTTATGGTAATTTCGTAATTTACTCGTCCATCTTCTGATAATTTTGTTCTTAAAATTGAAATAGAAAAAGAACCACATCGAATTTTCGAAAAATCGCTTCGAGGTGCACACTCCCATGCTACAAACTAATTGTGTGTCAAATTTCATGAAAATCGGCCGAACGGTCTAGGCGCTATGCGCGTCACAGAGATCCAGACATCCATACGGAGAGACTTTCAGGTTTGTTATTTAAAAAGAAAATAAAAGAAGAAAGATAAAGAAAATAAAGATAAAGAAAGATATAATATTCGGAACAAATTCTTTACCATTTTATTAAATTTCTGTGAAAAAGATGCTTAAAATCGGAATAGAAAAAGAACCACATCGAATTTTCGAAGAATCGCTTCGAGGTGCACACCCCCATGCTACAAACTAACTTTGTGCCAAATTTCATGAAAATCGACCGAACGGTCTAGGCGCTATGCGCGTCACAGAGATCCAGACATCCAGACATCCTCCGGACAGAGAGACTTTCAGCTTTATTGTAAGTGAAGATTACACTACAACATAAATTTGTAAATATCTTTTGACAGACGTTATATCAGAAGTTTTCCTTGCAAAATTTTGTATTATATAAGGTTAAAGCAAGACAAAGCTTTTATTTCTATCAATATTTTTTTTTTTTTTTTTTTTTGAGTTGTGTCACTTTTCTTGCCTGGATGTGATGTTCGTTGAATGCCCACAAAAACAAAAAATAAAAATTTTAATGTCATTACCCTTTGTTAACGTTTTTGACAAAAGGTTCCTTCTTAACAAGAGACCACTAACCAAACATCCTTTCCCCTATACCAGCATGAATTTTATAAGATTAGATAAATATCTCTTTCAATCGGTTCAGACTGAAAAGTATGCCAAATATGTCTTTTAGCACTAAAAAACCGAGTTGCAAAAATAGAATACGTCTCATTCATATTAAAAAAAACTATTTGAGGATTTAAAAAAAACTGACATAAAATTTATTTTCTCGAACTGTTAGGTGTTACGCTTCAGTAATTTAAATTACTCATGCTTTTATCAGAAGAAATATATATTTTAATTCAAGTAATTTTTCCTTTTACGTACATTATACATTTAACCGCACAAACAATATTTAAACACTACGTAGAACTGAATTACAAAAAGAATTTCTCCCAATGTAAAATTTTAAATCATAATAAATGAAAATAAATAATGAAGTAAGAATTACTTTTACATAATAAAAAGACAGGTACTTTGAAGCTTTTCCATGCGAAAATTTCTTAAGACATTTCCCCCCCCCCCCCCCCCCCCCAAAAAAAAGGAAAATGTTTAGAATTTTTCTTTAAATGTACGTCTAAATAAATTCATTATATGAAAAGGAAAGTCGTTTGTTGTTCTTTTTCTGGTTAAAGGATAAAACTCATCTCGAATTTCGTTAGGTGGCTCATAAAAGAATAATATAAAAAGTTGAAAATAAAAATATTTTTTTCAGCTCAGCACTCATTTATTTACACAATAAAATCGTTTTTATTCTGAGTTCCCTTCGTCATGATTCAATCAATCAATCTGTAACTTGTGTCAATGTGAACTGAATACCTAAATTAAAACTTTAGAGTGAAAATGAAAACAAGTCATATCAACAATAATTATTGCACAGTTAAAACCATGGCTGCGGAGTCGGAGTCGGAGTCAATCTCATTTTGGTATAAGGAGTCGGACGCAATGGCGAATCCAGACCATTCTGTTGGAGGGGCAATTTTGAGCAATCCATTATGGAGGGGGGATGACTAATGAAAGCATGTTTTTTTTGTTTTTTTTTTCGAATAATGTGTATTGTTCAAAGAGTTTGAATGAAAGTTATAAGTGTTTCGGGTACTACACACACACACACACACACACACACACACACACACACACACACACACACAAGAATTAAAAAAAAATAGGAAAAAAGAATTTCTACCAATATTCTGGATCTATTTTCTAAATTCAATCCTTCAACTTTTGATTCGTTTGAGGACTCGTTAAGTATTTTCAGCAGTCATTTAGGTCTTCAGTTGTACTTTTTTCTTTATAAAAGAAGGGTTGAAGAAGGAAAATTATCGAACATAATGAAGTAAAAGGTACAAAATATAATAAAATACTAAAATTCTATTTTTAAATAAAATTTTAAGATGGTTATGGATTTTTTTGTTGATTGAGTTGTTTAATATTCGCGCATAAATAGAAGTGTATGCAGCCTCTCTACCGAGTTTTTTTTTTTTTTTTTTTTTTTTGTCAGGAATGTATTCGGTGTTACATGGTGGTTAATAAGAGGAAGGGAGATTTTGAGGTTCCTCTTCGGACGTTTTTTGAAATTTCAGGGTCTATTTTCGAAAACACAATTCTTTGCTGTCTTTCATTTTTCTTGAAGGGAAAGGAAGAGATTTAGGAATTCTCCGAAATCATTTTTTGATACTAGAGCTTTAAAAAAACAATTTTAGATATCTTTAGTCACACTAAGAACCAGGGGGTTCGGAGGCTTTCCCCCGGAAGGAAAGGGATTTGTTGTAGGTGATACACTTGCGGACGATTTTTTGTGATGTGTTGGGGAGGGTAAGTAGAAAACGAGAGAATTTGGTAACCTTTTCTCGGAATATTTTCGAATTCACAAACTTTTAAGGGGTGCGATCGCACCCCCCCCCTGTGGATCCGCCACTGAGTCAGAGTCGAATATCCAAGAATCGGAGTCAGTCATTTTTCCTCCGTGTATAAATTTTTGCCAAAGTTACGAAGTCAGAGTCGAAGTCGGGGAGCCGGAGTCCGACTAATTGTTGGACACAGAAATCGGAGTCGGAGCCAGGTGCCACTGAATTCTTGGAGTCGGAGTTTGGAGTTTGTCGTCAAGAGCTTTTTCCAACAAAATTTGTTTGAAGTAAATTCGCCTTCAAGTACGGAATCTACATTGACTTTCAGTTTCCCCGTAGGCGCTAATGTTAAGGGATTCGAACTGTTCAAAATTGAACAGATAATTGTTTAAATCAAAAAGATATTTTGCATACAAGTTTTTCATCAAAAGCTTTTTCCCACAAAGTTTGTTTGAAGCGAATTCGCCTCACAGTTCGGAATGACCTTGAATTTCCCGTGGCGCTAAGGTTAAGTTTTTCTTGAAATGTTCAAAATTGAACAAAAAATAGTTCAAATCAAAAAGTGAAATATAGGAATGAGGTGTCCTCGCCGAGATCTTTGAGCAAAAAAAAATTGTTCGAATCGGACTAGTCACTCAAAAGTTATTAGGGGGGGGGGACAGACACACATACTGACAGACAGACCGACAGACATTTTCCACCTTCTCAATACACTACTTTCCAATTTTTTATTTTTCTATATTTATTTTTATTTATTTATTTATTTATTTATTTATTTATTGTTTTGTTTTGTTTTTTGTTTTTTGTTTTTTGTAATATTTTCAAGATGCATTAATGCCTTCCTTCATGCTTTTTTCTTCTTTCTCTGACTTTTACTGGGAAAGTAGGCTAAAAAATGTCCCAGTTAAGCTCCAATTATTTTACTCATAAATAAAAATAATTTTAAAAAAATGCCTTGTTCATGGAAATAAAAAATAATAATAAAAAAATATGTATTTAAAAATTGAGGCCAATTTGATATCAATGTCGTAATTTTGTTAATTGTGCAAACAATTAGCTATTTTAATGATTAGTGGGAATCTAATATTAAGCTCTATTACTTAAAGTACGGCTTAATTTTTAGTTATCCTTTTAGTTCAAATGTGTGTTAAAAAATAGTATTTAGTAAATTTGAGAATATACTGGCAATTTACAATTTTGGTAGAATGCCTAATATTGATGTACACTGGTAAGCAAAAATTAAGGACGAAGTCGAAAAATTAGCATATCAGCTGAACGAAGAGGCAGAGCGGACAGAAAGACCAATCAGGAGATTAAGTAAGGTGGTGTACGGTAGCACATGCGCATATATGCAGGCAGACGTAATGGGGGAGTGTCTGAGTAGTATAAAGCATGTTGTTGGTGTAAGATCAGTATTTCTGGCAAAGAGATTGCACGCCGTATAGCAGTTAAAATCACACCGAGTTGCTGCCTCAGCGAGAAATGGCGAATAATCAATCTGTTAGACGACATCTGGATGCTTTTACCCGAGGTCGAATCATTGGGAAGTTGGAGGAAGGTCGCAGTGTGACAAGTGTGGCTGCAGAGTTCGGAATTGCTCACAGCATCGTTTCACGATTTTGGAGACAATTTCAAACTACAGGAACAGCTATCCGGGGGTTCAATAGTGGTCGTCCACGAGGAACCACACCCACAGATGACCGGTATATTGTCTTACAGGCCAGAAGAAACAGGCGGCAGACAGCAGGAGAAATCGCTAGACACACGACACAGGCGACTGGACGACCGATATCGGGGTTTTACCGTGGCCAGAAGACTGCACGGTGGTGGTCTGTTTGCACGATGCCCTATACAGTGTGTACCTCCAACACCTGCCCATCGGAGAAGGCGTTCTCTGTGGTGCCGGGAACACCGGAATTGGAGAGACAATGAATGGGGACGAGTACTCTTTACAGATGAGAGCAGATTCAGTCTGAGTAGCGATTCTCATCGCATACTCATCTGGAGAGAGCGGGGAAGCCGCAATCATCCCTCGAACATCATTGAAAGGGACAGTTATGGAGGTCGCGATGTTCTCGTTTGGGGAGGCATCATGCTTGGTAGTCGTACAGACCTTCACATCTTCGACGCAGGTTCAGTCAACGGGACCCGTTATTGTAACGAGATTCTTCTTCCATTTGTGCGTCTTTTTAGAGGCGCTATGGGTCCGCAGTTCCTTTTCATGGACGACAATGCACCATGTCATCGCACAGTAGCTGCCGAATAGCTCTCAGAGAGTGAGGATATTGAACGTATGGATTGGCCGGCACGATCTCCGGATCTCAATCCCATCGAGCATGTATGGGATTTTCTAGGCAGACGCTTGGCAGCGCGTACCTTACCACCAGTAACGATTCGGGAGCTTCGATTGGCGCTGCAAGACGAATGGGCAGCAATGCCTCAACAACTCATTGACACCCTCATTCTCAGCATGGGCAGACGCTGTGAAACCTGCCTAGCACTCGGGGGAGATCATATCCCCTACTAAAGACCGGATGTTTCTTGCTGGACACTCAACAAAGGGATGTTTCGGCCTTCAGTCGCATTGCGCTCCATGCTACTTTTTCAATAAAGCTTCTTTTTATCCCTCTCATTTCTCTTTTAGTAAATCTTGCTTACATTACACATGTCCTTACGTATTGGGGATCTTACGGTATTAAATGTGTTGATTTGGAAAGCTTTTGCACAAAGTTATATTGAAAAAACCGTCTCGTGCCTAATTTTTGCACACCAGTGTATGTACCTTCCATCAGTTATTTTCTCCTCAGATATAATGACATCGATAAAGTCTGTCTTGGAGGTGAGATTCACGGAGGTCAGAAATTTTCCATTAATATAAGTTTAATGGATAAATTTTTCAGGCAATTTTTTTTTTCTTCGTTGCTACAATCTGCACATGTTAAACATGTGAAAACATGTTCACTTCTTTTTTTCATTAATTTACATTCCTGAAATTCAAGTTCACGGTGGTGAGAATTCATAATAACCACACTTAGTTTTTCAAACAAAATCTATCTTCTTGTTTTCCGACAAAAATCTCACAACTTCTTTATGGCTGAAAATAAACAAGGGTAACCCTTGTATCATCTTTACTAATAATAAAGCTGAAAGTCTCTCTGCCTGGATCTCTGTCTGTCTGTCAGGATCTCAGTGACGCGCATAGCGCCTAGACCGTTCTGCCGATTTTCATGAAATTTGACACAAAATTAGTTCGTAGCTTGGGGTGTGCAACTTGAAGCGATTTTTCGAAAATTCGATTTTGTCCTTTTTATATTCCAATTTTAAGAACATTTTACCCAGCAAATTATCATAACGTGGAAGAGAAGATTACAAAATTATACTGTGGAACCGTAACATGGGCGAGCAAATGAACATAGCAAATTGGCGAGAAATTCATCATCCGTTATTTGTAAATATACAGGCGAACCAAATGACCTTTTCATTTTTCTACTACGGGCAAAGCCGTGCGGGTACCACTAGTAATAAATAAATAAGTATGTACTTTTAGTTAACAAGTTATTAAGCAACATAAAGAGTCGCATCAGGTGTGTGATATGCCACGGAGGTGAGAATTCACATGTTGTGAACCAAAAATATACCAAAATAAAATTTATTATTAAAAAGTTTTTGGCAGGTTTAAATAGATATATTTTTGATAAAATTAGAAAGCATTGTCAAATGAATTGTTACTTAAATTTTTTACAGTAAAAGACGTGTGATAGAAAAGTTACATTTTTTGAAGAAAGATTCAGAATTATGCCACTGCTACTACTACTACAAATGATACAGATATCTATGGGTACTTTGCACCATCGTATTCCTACCACAACTCTTGCAGCGCCCTGCCGAACGTTGATATGCTGAACCCTCTACCAGAAAGGGTCGATGCTTCAAAGTTAAAAAATATCGTGAGTTCCGTAACAGAAGGCTTTTACCCTCAGTCAAATAACCAGAAGAATTTAGGATCCACTTAAGGGAACAAGGGACTTTTGAATTTTACTTTTCAATTTTATAATTTCACACCATGTATTTGAAGTAATAGAACAAAAATAATATTTTCATATCAATATTAGACATTTTAAATGTTAACTTAAAAATTTTAGGGTTAAAAAAGGTGTTTTGTGAGGCATATGGAACGCAACATGGGCAGAATTGAAAACACTCCAGGCGCAATTCATGTAAACGAAAACCAACAATATTTTTTTTACAGATGTAGTTTATCCGTATGAACATAAATGGGCATTGAATTCAATCTATGTGCGTATATAAACTAGAAAAAAAAAAGCAAATTATGAATAGAATTTTACGTTTTTTTAATACGTATGCTACTTTGCTAACAGCGGATAAATAGTAAATTTTTGTATTTGGGTAAAGTAATGCCCAGTTTTATGAAGTATAAGACTGTTAATGTGCTCAAAAAATTTTGAAGCGATACAGTGAAAAATAATGCGGTGGGAGCATTTCGAGCCAAAAATGATGATTAAAAACGTGTAAACAAAAATCAGCTGATACTTTTATCCCTTTAAATACCACGCCCCCTTTTTTAAAAATGTAAATAAAATGCGTAAAAATCATAATATCGCAAAAATGAAAATGGATTATCAAAGCTGGTACTAAGCTCTATTTTTTTGGCGCAAAAACAATTTTTGTGAAATTTGGTTGATTTTCCGAATGTATAAGGTCCCTTGTCCCCTTAATGTGTTCTCTGTTCATGAAGTAAAAATGTTTGAAAGAATTGTAAATAAATCACGACTTTTAGACTACTCGCCGAATCCCTAAAAGCAGGGATGCGTAAGTGCCAAAATTAAAAATTTGGAGATAAATATAAACTAGTATGTTGCGGTTATTACGAAACTTTCTTCTGTATCTTTCTTGTGAATTCTAAATCTTCCACGTGCTTGACGAAGAAGCAACATCCCCAACAAAAAAAAATTGTACACGCAAAATCTTGACGATGATAACAACTTCCGAATTAAATGAAAAGCAAAAAGCGAAAATTGAAAGTTATTTTAAAAGCCTTGCTTTTATTAATTACAAATATTTTATTTGTTAACAAACACAAGATGGCAACAGTTAAAATGCTTAAATTATTGAGATTTTCCGGTCATTTTCCAACGATTAAAATTACGCAAAATACGAAGACGACAGTCTATAACAATTTATCTTTCTTATTAAGCTTTTAATTCTTATTAATTAAAAAAGCTGTTTTTATTTGCACAAAAAAAAAAAAATTTGAATTCTGAAATTTCAAATTCAAATTATGTTTTTCTTAATCACGAGCTGCGACAGGACCCTACTCATTGGTTACTACCCTACTCATTTGTTTCTAGACACGACTCCTATCCCTCAAATCTTACCTTTCCTTTTGAACGGAGACGTGTGTGTTAGTTGTGTATGTGTATGTGTAGGTTTTTGTGTGTGCGTAGTCCTGTGTGTGTGCACGTTGGTGTGTGTGTATGTGTGTAAAGGCGCGTGTGTATGAGCGTGCATGTGTGTAGGACATGGACGCCACCGACCAGGAGCAGTTCGCGCCTGCAGGTGAAGTTGGGGGTTGAAAAAGGCACGGACATCAAAGACGGTCAAATGAGAACAATTAAAAATCGTAATTGCTCAAAAAAAAAATTGAATTCTGAAAATTTGAATTGAAATTATGTTTTTTGCAATCACGAGTTTCGGCAAGACTCTACTCATTGGAGTTATTGTTTCTAGAAACGGCTTCTGTCCCCTCAAGCCTGCCTCTCCTTCTGGGCAGCTACACGTGTATAATTGTGTGTGTGTGCAGTCGTGTGTGTGTGTAGGCGTGCGTGCGTGAGTGCATGTGTAGGCTAGGCTTGTGTGTGTGCTTAGATCTGCGTGTTTGCACGTAGGCGTGAGTGTATGTGTGTAATGGCGAGTGTGGGGGGGGGTTAGCGTGTATATGTGTAAAGGCACGCGCGTGTGTGTGTATGAGTGTGTATGAGCGCGCATGTGTGTGGGACATGCATGCCAGTGGATTCCGGTGGACAATGGTCAGGACCAAAGGAGACGCGCCTGCAGAGGCCGACGGGCGGTGGTGATGCAGAGGCCCCTGATTCAAGCTGAAAAAGGTACGGACATCAAAGACGGTCAAATAAAAACAATTAGCAATCGTTATTGCTCAAAAAAAAAAACTATAATTTGAATTCTGACATTCTGAATTCAAATTATATTTATCCCAAACACGAGTTGCGGCAGGACCCTATTCATTGGGGTTATTGTTTCTAAAAACGGCTCCTATCCTCCCACGTCTGCTCCTACTCCTAGGCGGTTGCGTGTGTGTGTGTGTGTGTGTGTAAGGACGTGTATGTGTGTAGATGTGTGTGCGTAGGAATGTGTGTGAGAGAAGTATGTGTATGTAGGGATGTGTGTGAGAGAAGTATGTGTATGTAGGAAATGGATGCCCCTGCCCAAGAGAAGGGAATTCCGGTGGACAGTGCCGCTAGTGGAGGCTCAGGACCAGAGGAGCAGCTCCTGCATGGGCCGGTAGACGGCGCCGGCGGTGCTGCAGAGGCTCCTGGTCTATTCTGAAAAAGGAACGGACATCAAGGACGGTCAAATGAAAGCAATAAGCAATCGTGATTGTTAAAAAAAAAATCAGCCCCAATTCGAACAATTGGCGCCAAAATTGAACCAACGTCTATTTACATATAGGTTCATATTTATTCCAAATTTCATCCAGAACGTAGCATTACATCTTGAGAAATGGCACTCGCGATGGAAACGAAACAACGTTCGATTGTACCAATCCCTTTTCAGCTACTGACGCCAAAATAGAATCAGCTCTTGTACCCTTTAAGGGCTACTTGTCGATAAAATTTTGTTTGATTCTGTTCTTTATTTCTTGAGATACATGCGCACAAAAAACGATCGATAGCTCAGCCCCCATTGGAGCTTTTGACACCAAAATTAAATCAGCACCTGTACTTGTTAGGGGAAATATATGAACCAAAATTAGTTTGATTAAACCAGTTACTTACTAGGGCATAGCAGGCACGCATAACTCAAGAAACGTCACATCGCTCCACAACCCCTTGTAGGAATTTGTGCCAAAAACTAATGGGCGCAAGTTAACATAGGGGCACATATGTGTACTAAATTTCATTCGATTTCTTGCGGTAGTTTTTGCTGTAGAGCGGCCTAAAAAAACGGTCGCACACATATAGGGCACACACACACACACACAGACAGACACATTTTCAAAAAATGGTCGAAATAGACTCAGCACACCTCAAAACCGGTGACTAACCGGTTACCATTTTAAGCTGTTGATTGGTTGATTGGAGCACGTGATCATTAGCTTTCACGTGATCAGCCAACCGGTCGCTACCGGTTGAGCTCGTCGAACGTAAGTTAATAAGCGGAATATTCCATTAAACGGGATTAAAATCATAGACATCATTAGTTTAGTACATTAAACATGTATCATATTAAGCGAGACATTATTTTAACCAATATTTCAATAAGCGGGCTTGACTGTAATGTGAAGTTGTTTACGTTCCTGATACGTAACAATTAACCTAATATCTTACGACCTAAAATTCCAAAAGTATTGAAGAATGAGATACATTTTTTTTTATGAACATAAAAAACATAATGGCTCCTTATATAGTCTATAAGAAGGTCTGTAAATTTTGCTGCATTACGTATTCTCTAAGCAGCAACTTGTCAACTAAGGACAAATCTTTCTGTGTAGATATTTAAAGAACTGAATACATTAGTTGACGTTAGCAAATGACTTTTTTGAGGCTGATTTATAACCCATTCAAAAGGAATTATTAGAAAATGCTCCTAGTTTATGTCTCGACTAACAGAAAATGTTTCTCTTTTCAAAAATCAACAGGACTATTAATGACTAAAACAGGAAAAGCGTGACTGCAAAATCGAATCGCAGATCATGAGCTACGAAGAATATTTTCATTCTGACAAAAATGTTTAAATACTTCGCCATTTTGTTTTGATACATGAAAGTGTGCCTGATAAAATATTAGTGTAGAAGAGCGTGGTGTGTGTATGTGTATGGGGATTTTTTTTTTTTTTTTTTAAGATACAGTGGCTCCCAAAAGTCTTCGTACACCTACGACTTTGAACGAAATAGGCCCCATTCCATTGGTTAGAATTAATATTTCGAAATAGGTATTTAATTATAAGATCTATGATCCATTTTTAACAAAACTACATGAAAAGTTTTTAAAAAATATTAAAACTTAATTTTTTAAAAATCAAAAACTAAAAAGTGCCGGAAATTTTATCTCACAAAAGTCTTCGTACACTTTATAAAATGTCTATATATTATTGAATAATCTAACTTTTGATTAAAATATTAATTAGTGGAATATCATACAGTATTCATAACACCTTTTAAACATCTGGGAATAGATTTCATTCTTTTTCTTTCTTTCTTTTTTTTTTTTTTTAATTAATTTCTGAGTAAGTGTTTAACCACACTTCGAGTCTTACTGTTTCTAGCTCGATTTTCGTTTTAACGCCCTATTTTCGTAATCTAGCCTCCTGATATCTCTAAATACGTTACATTAAGTTAAAATCTGGAGATTGAGGGGGTATTTTCTAAATTTTAGGACAATTTTCGAGGCACTAGACGCAAACGTTGAAAACCGTGTGCTTCTTATCGTTATCTTGATAAAAAACAAAGTTGCTTCCAATAACCAAACTTTTGGCTCAGAGTTCAAAATTGTTTTTTAAAATATTTAAAGGAACAGCATAATTCATAATTACATCAAAAAATTACAAACTATCAATTCCTGATGCCAATATGCATCCTCACACTAGAACACCTCCACCGTCCTGATTAACTGATCCAAATAAGTTCTTATGATTAAGTCCCTAATTTTTTTCTTCTACTTACAATTATACAAAAAATTAAACAAAAATGTTGAATTCTTTTTATCTGTAAGTAATACGTGATTCTAAAACGTTTTTAGCTTATTTAGCATTGATTTGCGACGAAAAGCGTAAGCTTTCTGTTTTTCGCATGACCAAGAAAATTTCTGCGGGAAGAGGTCCAATTTAATCCAACTAATCAGGGAACTTGGCGAACAATTTTAGGTGAAAATTAAACGTAAAATGTTTTATTTAACTCTGCAGAAACTTTTACAGCACTCAAATGCGTATTTTTCATAAATTTTTTAACTTTAAATCTCCGATCACGTTTTGTCAACTTGCCGATTGACCTTTTCCTACCTTGTTTTCGATCCAATTCCTTTCTTTAAAGCATTTTATCAAGCACTTTACTGTACAAACAAATTAATTATTTAATTTAGAGACATTTCAAACCAATTTACCACTACTGTGGGGAAAAAATTGAAATTTTGAATGGTGTTTGCGGTTTTTTACGAATACCAGCCATTTTACAGTAATAAGCACAATATTAAGGAATAAATAAACAAAAAAATAAAGCCAAATGACTTATAAGGGTCAACACAATGCAAAAATATTAATAAAACGGCAGATGATAATTTTAATCAGGAATTTACTCGAAAATATTTGAGTGTACGATGACTTTTGTGGCTTGTTATTTCTCTGTCTCTTCTTTTTCTGACCCATTTCAAAAAGAAGTTCCGTCAATATTTTGAAAAAACCAATGGGTTGTATTTAGAATGACATAGGAATGATGTGAAAAAATATTGGACTTAATATTCGAATTCAGTTTCGAGTTATTTTGGTTTTACTAAAAAATTTCAAAGTGTACGAACACTTTTGGGAGACACTGTATGAATATATGCTTCTTTTGGACGTTGTGTGACTTGAGTGAACCTTCGAAGCATATGCGCAGAGCTTCGTTTATCAAACATGTTTAACAGTCTATCTGTGGCTAGAGCAGCTATAAAGATAGGATGAAGCATCACCTTAAGTTTAGCTATTTTGGATCGGATTTTTCATTGTTGAGGAGCTAGGGTTACCACAGCAAAGTTACGTGTTTCGCCAAATTTGCCGTTAATATTATTTTATGTAATAAACAATTCACGTGCTGCTAATAATCGCTCGCAGTGAACAATCACCAAACGCGATAACTCGCCAGAAAACAAAACCGCTCAAATACGGGCTCCAATCCAAAATGGCTGATCTTAATCTGATGCGCCGGCTCATATATATACAGTGGCTCCCAAAAGTGTTCGTACACTTTGAAATTTTTTAGTAAAAACAAAATAACTCAAAACTGAATTCGAACATGAAGTCCAATATTTTTTCACATCATTCCTATGTCACTCTAATACAACCCATTGGTTTTTTTCAAAATATTGACGGATCTTTTTTTCGAAATGGGTCAGAAAACGAAGAAACAGAGAAATAACACGCCACAAAAGTCATCGTACACTCAAATATTTTCGAATAAATTCATGATTAAAATTATCATATGTCGTTTTATTAATATTTTTGCATTGTGTTGACCCTTATAAGTCATTTGTCTTTAATTTTTTGTTTATTTATTCCTTAATATTGTGCTTATTACTGTAAAAAGGCAGTAAATTGGTTTGAAATGTCTCTAAATTAAATAATTAATTTGTTTGTATAGTAAAGTGCTTGATAAAATAATTTAAAGAAAGGAAACGGACCAAAAACAAGGTAAGAAAAGGTCAACCGGCAAAGTTAACGAAACGTGATCGGAGATTTAAAGTTAAAAAAAATTATGAAAAATACACATTTTAGTGCTGTAAAAGTTTTTGCAGAGTTAAATGAAACATTTTACATTTAATTTTCACCTAAAATTGTTCGTCAAGTTCTCCGATTAGGTGGAATAAATGGGACCTCTTCCCGCAGAAATTTTCTTGGTCGTGCGTAAAACAGAAAGCTTACTCTTTTCGTCGCAAAATCAATGATAATTAAGCTAAAATCGTTTTAGAATCATGTCTTACTTACAGATAAACATTAATTTAACATTTTTCGTTAAATTGTTGTATAACTGTAAGTAGAAGAAAAAATTAGGAACTTAATCTTAAAAACTTAGTTGGATCAGTTAATCAGGACGGTGGAGGTGTTTTAGTGTGAGGGTGCATATCAGCATCAGGACTTGGTAGTTTGTAATTTTTTGAAGGAATAATGAATCATGCTGATCCTTTAAATATTTTAAAAACCAATTTTGAACTCTTAGCCAAAAATTTGGTTATTGGAAACAACTTGTTTTTTATCAAGATAACGATAAGAAGCACACGGTTTTCAACGTTTGCGTCTAGTGCCTCGAAAATTTTCCTTAAGTTTAGTAAATACCCCCTCAATCTCCAGATTTTAACTTAATGTAATGTATTTAGAGATGTCTGGAGGCTAGATTACGAAAATTGGGCTTTAAGACGAAAACAAAGCTAGAAACAGTGAGACTCGAAGTGTGGTTGAACACATACTCAGAAATTACGCAAAAAAAAAAAGAAAGAAAAAGAATGAAATCTATTCCCAGACGTTTAAAAGGTGCTATGAATACCGTATGATATTCTACTAATTAATAACTTAATCAAAAGTTAGATTACTCAATAATATATAGACATTTTATAAAGTGTACGAAGACTTTTGTGAGATAAAATTACCGGCACTTTTTGGTTTTTGATTTTTAAAAAATCAAGTTTTAATATTTTTTAAAAACTTTTCATGTAGTTTTGTTAAAAGTTGATCATAGATCTTATAATTAAATACCTATTCCGAAACATTAATTCTAACCAATGGATTGGGGTCTATTTCGTTGAAAGTCGTAGGTGTACGAAGACTTTTGGGAGCCACTGTAGGGTCCTTATCTGTGGCAAAGTCTCTGTGACGTAATCGGGTGGCTCATTCGCATTGAGAAGAGATAATATGGAGGAAGCGAAGACTTTCATTCGTGAAGCCAAGACCCCAAGTCACGTGCTATACTTTAAAGCAAAGCATTGAAAGAAATCAGGTTCCTTTCGCTTGTTTCACGCAAAATGTGCCACCCATTCGTCGTAGTTGTGTCACGTGACTCGGGGTCTTTGGGTCAGCTTTTGCTAAACCAGTTATTGGAATTGCTCCCTCCATTTTCTAATTCATACTCTAAGCTCGCTCGACTTTTAACCGGAAGTTCGGAAGATCAAGCCCACTCGGGAGAGCGATGTGTTTGTCAGTTTTAGTAGTACTTTAGTTTTAAAATGCTTCTTGTTGTCGTATCTATTTAAACTTAAACAAATAATGTAATCAACGCATACTTTAACGCCTGTACAAAAATATTTTTCAAACTTGCTTTATTTTAAAATTTCAGTTTTGTGATTTTTTTCGTTAAAAAAATGAGAGTCGCTAAATGTTTCTTTAACAACTAATTTTCCGTACAAGCTTTATGTTTTCAAGTAGTTATCTACAGACATTTTTTAATCCATTCCAAAGTAAAATTTCATCATTCTTGAGAAAATCACACTGTTGTTTTAAATGTACAGGTTGCTTTTAAAATCTTGCACTGAGAGAGGAATATCAATTAAAAACTAGTAAGTTGTGGCCATCAAGAAACTTTCTTCTATATCATTCTTATAATTCTTATCCTTCCACATGCTTGACGAGGAAGCAATATTTCCAACACAAACAAAATTATACACGCCAAAACTCGACGTCTATCCCAATGGGGTCGTTTCCAAAATTTTAAAAGTATTTTTTTCTGAAAGAACATGCTTAAAAACATAGGATTTGATCATTTTTTAAATAATTTAAGTTTAATATTTTGAAAAAATTACTTAAATCGGTGAGCTTTTATTGTTTATGCTTCTGCCGATTACATCACAAATGATGAAATGCCATTCACAGAACAAAATATTTATTTCGCATCTTTACTCACGTGTATTGGCAACGATATGGTTAATAGCAAGCGTAGAGCGCAATTTTAATTCGCTTCTTGATTATCATTTGTGACGTCATCAAGACCACGCCTTGTTTGAAAAATCGGATATTTTAAAAAATTAAGTAAAAAATAACTTTTGAGAAAATGAAAGTATTTTCTGGGGTGGTTTTTTTTTTTTTTTTTTTTTTTTTGAGCAATCACGATTGCTTATTGTTTTCACTTGACTGTTTTTGACGTTCTTTTGATTTTTCCCACCGCCACCCTACGCACCATCACCGTCGACAGGCTCCTCTATAGCGAAAGCCGTCTCCAAGTTGCATCCATGTCCTACACACACGCGCATACATACACAACTACACACGCACACACACAAACACATACACACACATACACAAACACATACACACACGCATACATACAGACACCCACAAAAAACATACGCACACACATACCCACACATTCATGCCTGCACACAGACACACACACGTACACATTAGGGTGGGTCAATTTTGACTTTTTTTTGAAATCGAAAATGCCTGTGGTGGGAAAAGTTGTGTATTGGCATCAAATGCTCGCTTAAAAAAATTTTTTGGAAATCAAAATATATTTAGATCCCCCACCAGCCCCTTCAAATATGGCCAAATATGTAAAAATTGACATTTTTTTAATTTTTTTTTTTTAAATCTTATGTATAATATTTTTAATCTTCTGTGGTGGGAAAAGTTATGTATTGACATCCAATTTCATTAAAAAAAAATTTTTGGTAATTAAAATATATTTATACCTTCTGCCAGGTCCCTGAAGTTTGGATAAATATGTAAAAATTGACTTTTTTTTCATTTCTTATGTATTTTTTTTAAATCACCTGTGGTGTAAATAGTAAAGAGACCCTTTGTTTGTGAACAAAATAATTATCATATCATATTACATATACCACCCCTGCCGGGAATCTGAAATTGCGCATTTTGCCTTTTTTCTTTGCTCCTGCTTAGTTTTAACTGTCAAAGAGACAGATGGTGTGATTCCTCCGAATGTTTATTTTTCTTCTTCTCTGTGATATAATGAAACTATTTAAATCAACCCCCCCCCCCTCCCAGTCTGACAAATCGGCCTGTTCTTGGCACTTAGCCAAGCATATATCATCTCGATATAGAACTCGATATGAACTCGATATAGCAATCGTAACGAAAAACTCAGAGCAGAAGAATTGATACAGCGAATGAAGTGTTATCAAGCATATTAGACTATTTAAAAACAACCCAAGTATCTACTGTGTATTTAATTGCAGTAGGATCAGATGGAACAGCAGTCAATACTGGTGTGAAAGGTGGTGTAATAATACTGTTTGAGCTGCATTTAAAAAGGCCGTTGCAGTGGCTCATATGTCAATTGCACGCCAATGAGCTACCTTTACGCTATCTGTTACGGCATCTTGATGGAAGCACTACAGGTCCTTTTACATATAATGGTACTATAGGGAAGCTTCTTGGCACATGTAAGCAGCTACCAATTGTCAACTTTAAAAAAATTGCTTTTGATTTGTCAACAGTTGATACAGACGGACTTGGCACTGACCAAACATACTTGTATCGAATATGTAAAGCAATATGTTCAGGAAATTGTTCAACATCACTGTCCACCAAATCAGCAGGAAAGCTATCTCATGCTACAACAGCAAACAGAGTACTTCCCTTGTATGTTGGTACAAAAAGTCATCGCTGGAAATAGGGACTATTGTAGAATACATTATAAAAGTGTATGCAAAAGTTTGGTTTTTGATTAAAACTGAGCCTTCATGCACAGCTGGTACACAGCATCTTTGGGAAGTTATCCACTACTCAAGGTATCTTAGAGATTATCTGAAATCAGTAGTTGACCCTGTTATATGAAGAAATGGTTTTTTTGGTCATCCAGAAAACCTGCTGATAGCCATGATCAATGGCACGTGATCCTCAGTAAGGAAATTAGGCTACAGAACAATTCTGAAGGCCCGAACTCTTACTAATGAAACTGTTCGTGATTTTGTCATTCCACCTCTAAATTTTCAAGCAAAAGACTATACAGAATTGATAAATTGGCAAAACTGTGCCCTTACGGATTCTCCACTCACCAAACATATATCCAATGCGGAACTTGAGAAAGTAGCTGAAACGGGTGACGTTATTGAAAGTGAGTTGTGGAATTACCATGTCATACACAAGCGGTAGAAAGAGCAGTTAGGTTGGTGACAGAAGCATCTTTATCTGTTTGTGGAGCAACACGCCATGATGGCTTTATACATACAACATTGGCTTCCCGAAAATTAATGCCAAAATTTGAGAACAAAGCAATGTATAAGGTGTAAAACTTCTTTATTACAAAAAACTCCGAGGTGAATTCTTAGTCATTTTCCCCTAATAATTCGGGAAAATGAGCGAAGAGCTGCTGTAAAACTGCCACGACGGACTTCTGGTACTTTAATTTTTTATACCTATGTTTTAGTCCTAAAGAATTCCATAGTGTTATTATAGAAAAATAAAGTATGAAAAATGCTTCAATTAAAAAAAAAGTGTTAGATAAAATTTCTGCTTTAAAACGTCAAGATTTTGGAAATTATGAAAATATTCCAAATTTCACCGGTTGAGAGGAGCTTGAATATTATTATTATCATTACTTATGAGTGAAGAATCTTACTAGGCAATCATTTTCACTACGGGTGATTAAAAAAATCAAACATGAGAATTTTAAAAAATAACAAATAAATGTCAATTTTTCCATATTTGGTGAAATTTCAAGGGACTGGTGAGGGATCTAAATATGTTTTGATTACCCAAAAAAAAAATTTATATGAGCATTAAATGTCAATACACAACTTTTCCCACCACAGGCGATTAAAAATATTATACATAAGATTTTTTTTTAAAAAAATTAAAAAATGTCAATTTTTACATATTTGGCCAAACTTTAAGGGGCTGGCGGGGGATCTAAATATATTTTGATTTCCAAAAAAAATTTTATGCGAGCATTTGATGCCAATACACAACTTTTCCCACCGCAGGCGTTTTCGATTTCAAAAAAAAGTCAAAATCGACATACCCTAATACACATACCCCCACACACACACATTCATACACACACTTATGCCAGCACACAGACACACACATGCCTACACACATACACATA
The DNA here is from genome assembly GCF_026930045.1 of Uloborus diversus. NCBI lineage: Eukaryota > Metazoa > Arthropoda > Arachnida > Araneae > Uloboridae > Uloborus > Uloborus diversus. The sequence continues at coordinate 53,577,769 of NC_072736.1, forward strand.
ACCCGTACACACAAACACATTCCCCCACACACAAATACACACGTCTACATACACACTCTCGTGATTGCGAAAAACATAATTTGAATTCAAGATGTCAAAATTCAATTTTTTTTTTTTTTTGCTTATTCTATCAAGTTCAGTGACAAAAAGTATTACTTTTGACTGAAGGAAACAACCCCATTCCCGATTTATCTCAAAAACCCAAAGCAAAGAATGAAAATTGAAAATTATTAATAATTACAAACATTTATTTGTTAACAAACAGAAGATGGCAACAGTTAAAAAGTTTAAATCATTGCGATTTTTGGCTATTTTCCAACAATTAAAATCACGCGAAATATGCAGATGACAGTCTATTACAATTTATCTTTTTTATTGTTGTACTTGGTAGGGGCAACATGTGGACCAAATTTTGTTTAATTCCGCCAGTTACTTTTTGGGGAATAGCAGGCACGAATAACTCAAAAAATGTCCCATTGCTCTACCCTCCTTGGAAGAACTCGCGGAAAAGCCAATGGGCACAAGTTCACATAGGGGTACATATGTGTACCAAATTTCGTTCGATTTCATGCGGTAGTTTTTGCTGTAGAGTGGCCATAAAAAAACCTAGTTACATGAGAAGCTTTTGTATTCCTGAGAAGATTTAGACGATTTTAGGCTCCGCACTAGGCACAAACGCAACCAGAATTTGCCTTCTGGAGTGGGGGGGGGCATAACAGTTCTTATCTTATACATATAAAATCTGAGTATCTATCTATCTATGTCCAAGCTTCTTCTCCCGAACGACAGTGAACTGACCATCGAACCAGGTATCGATGGATTCGTCATCTTCCCGTCTTCATGTTTGGCTATTTAACATAATCCTCCGATAATAATTAGCGGAGATATCAATTAAAAACTATTAATTATGACTCTTAGATTACAAAATCAAATCCCTATTTTTCGAAGGCTTTCCTCCATTCAAATTATTATTCAGTGCTTCATCTCAACTTTCCGCAACAACGCTTTTATTAAAATGTATATCGGGTGAAGAAAATCATTGAGATGAAAGATTTGTTGCCATTTTTTTTTCTCGAATATGAACAGGTAAAATTCTTGTTTTTGTTTTGAGGCTTTTCTTGTAATCAGGGGATTTAAAATGTTTACTTTTTGGGGATTTTCCGCAATCTGCAGCAAAATTTCACTGATTTTTTTTTTCTTTCCTTTTTGTCCAATCCTGAGGGTTGAACAGGCGTCACTTGACATAACTTTTATTTTCGAGGTAGACCGTGCAAAGCGGGCGACGCAGCTAGTATGGATTATAAACTCTGTCACATTATCATTAGCAACAAATGTAAAAAAACAATGGTTCGGGGCGAGGGTTGACCCTCAATTAACTGGGGGGAGTCTTTTATACTCCCCGTTTGTTTTCAATGTCTTTAGCTAATATTGTACTATTGGTGTGGGGGGGGGGGAGGACCCAATAAGATAAGAACCAAAAAAACATAATAATAATAATAAAAACCTTAGTTTTAATATTGATATCTTGAATTCAAATTATGGTTTTCACAATCACAAATTGCTATAGGACCCAACTTGTTGGAGTTTCTTGTTTCCACTAGTGGTTTTTATCGCAACCGTTATTTGAATCCAAGACTTCAAAATTCAAATGAATGCCAGGGGCTCCATACACTGTAAAAGAAAATCCGAAATGTTGCTGAGTATTTCCGTGTAACGTTCCAGGATTTCAGTGGTTTTATCCTATTCCTGGAAAAATCAAGTATCCTCGCCAAAAAGTTTCCAGAATTGCTACAAGTCACACAAGTTCAACTTCTCATTGCAGTAAAAAATATTTTTAGCTTCCAGTTTAAAGATAAACTAAGCGTATTTATAAAGTGCATCGGCTTCAGTTTGATTGCGGCCAATCCAGACTGATAAGGTATCCTAAGGGCGCAAATCAGTCTATAGACTACGTGACTTTTCAAGAATTGCAGCCGAGTCAAATTCTTGATACTTGATGGCAATTTTGTCTTAACTTTGGCTATGTTCAAAATACTGCTTAAGGGCCGTGGTAGCCCGATTGGTAGAGTGTCGGATTCGGGGCCGGAGGGTCCTGGGTTCGAACCTCGATGGTCGAAGACCCACCGTCGTCATTAAAGGGGACTGGGCGACGTTAAATATGCTCGTGATCTCAATGTCCTCCAAGTGAAACGATACCTCTGGGGGTGCTAGCACCAGGTAGGTATTAGCTCCTGGACTAGTTCTAAATTCTCATTAACTGTTCGATCCGGTGATGGTGCTGCCATCTATCGGTATACAAAATAATGGAGGCAAGGCACTTAGTATGCAGTCCTCGACATAAATACAGTTGTTGTCAGTTGTGACTCTGAATAGGAATAGGAAAATACTGCTTTTGGAGACTTCCTGGAAACCAGGAAAAAGTGCCAAGCTATAATATTATACCTACCTAAGTTTACTGTAACGTTCCAGAGACAGGACTGGTTTTAAACAGGAAGGTTTCTGAATATTTCAGGAGGTTTCCAGGATAATTTCAGGAAGGTTACCGACTTTTAGCGGAAAACGTTCCTGACTTTTGTAAGATATGTTACTGGAATCAGCTGCCCATTATTTTCAA